>NC_056732.1:122427797-122607797 GCF_019279795.1 Protopterus annectens
ACGTTGCATACTTTAAGGGAGCATTTTCACTGGGAGAGTCAGGACTTCTCTGAATCAAAAAAGAGGCTTAGGGATTTCCTTCTTCCTCAGCATAGGCCTTTGGCAATATCTCCTGTATTAGTCATTGTTGATGTGTTTTCGGGATCAAGCATGGCTCCTGATTCCCTGCCTCCGGCTCCTAGTAAGCCAGACAGATATTACAGGGTTCCTGACTCCCACAAATTTCTATTCAAAAATCCTGTTGCTGATCCTGAGACTATTTCTCAGGGTCCCAAGGGTGTAAAGGCCTCTACAGCCAAAAATCCTACCCCCTCTGACAGAGTTTCCAGGGCGCTGGATAGATGGGGAAAGGAGGTTTATATGTCTGCAACCTTGACAGTCAGGGCCTTAAACTGCCAGATGTCCTTCAAGAATGCAACTGCAGTCCTGACATATGGGTTGTCCTGCCTCAGGCAGCCCTTCGGTCGGCCGGATTCCAAAGTCCGGGTCCGGCGTCGGCCGATGTCACCTACTCCCCGACGTCAGAGCGGCTGGGGTATAAAGGCATCTGCCGATGCCATCTTCTCCAGTCTTTCTTGCCGCGTGGTGCCCGAAGCAGAAGCAGTTTGCAAGTGCTGGTTGGTCAGCTCCTGTGTTTTCAGTTACCAAAGTCATCAAAAAGCTAAGTACCCCGTTGGGGAACATTTTTCTTGCCTCAGCCGATGTCCAAAAAAATTGAAAAGGTTAACAATTGTTTGTCTTGTGGTAAACAAATACCTCATAAGGACTTCCACTATTACTGCCTTCCCTGCCTGGGCCCAGACCACGACGTCTCAACCTGTGCTGCCTGTGCTTGCTTTAATAAGCGCACACTCAGGCGCCGGGCAGAATTTGCCGAAGACTTTTTTGGCGAAAATTATGCTTATATCATGCCGTCGGAACAACCGACAGCACATATTTCCAAAAAGCGTAAGGACCGGGACCGACATCCTTGGCCCGCGTCGTCCACCGATACCACGCCTAAGCCTACCGCGAGTGCATCGGCCTCTTTGGAGGCGGTAATACAACCGCTCCAGGCCGACGACACCACTTTACCACGTACTTCGGTCCCGGAGGTTTTCCCGGTGCCGGTTGTTGATTTTCCTCCCGAAACCGAAGCTCTAGAATTACCTGACACCATACCAGTGGATAAAGTTTCTCTTGCTCGTGGGGCAGCTAGGCCTCCGGTCTCCATGTCCATCAATGCCTACACACGTGCTAAGGCTGCCAGCCAGGCTAAGGCCCATCCTCCTAAAACTATTTCCCAGAGCCTTTCTTCTGATAAACAGATCATGACCCTAGCTGCAGATCTAATCTCTCTAATCAGAGGTTCTCAGTCGCACCCGGACAGAGGTTCTCAGCCTCTTGCAGATAAAAGGCCTAGGACAGAACAGCCAGATACCCTCTCCTCAGATGAAGCCTCTAGGGATTCAGAGCACTCAGATACCCAGGAAGAATCCTTCCAGGCCTACGAGGACTCTGATGCTGAGGAATCAATTCCTTCTGCCTCTCCTCCAGAGGATATTTCTTTCGGAGAAGTTCTCCACTCCATGAGAGAACATTTTCAGTGGCAGGGCCAGGAATTTACTCTAGGAAAAGGCTACATACCTTCCTCAAGTTACCCCAGCACAGACCATTAGCTATTCCTCCAGTGTTGGATGTCTTGGATGATGTATACTCAGATGTCCTTCAAGAATGCAACTGCAGTCATAACATGTGGGTTGTCCTGCCTCAGGCAGCCCTCGGTCGGCCAGATTCCAAAGTCTGGGTCCGACGTCGGCTGATGTTGCATTTCTCTCCGATGTCAGAGCGGCTGGAGTACATAAGCATCAGCCGACACCATTTTCTTCAGTCTTTCTTGCCGCGTGGTGCCCGAAGCAGAAGCAGTTCGCAAGTGCCGGTTGGTCAGCTCCTGTATTCTTTGATTCCGAAGTCATCAAAAAAGCTAAGTACCCCATTGGGGACCTTTTCTTGCCTCAGCCGACGTCAGAAATTACTGAAAAAGTTAACAATTGTCTTTCTTGTGGTAAACAAATACCTCATAAGGATTTCCACTCTTACTGTCTTCCTTGCCTTGGCCCAGACCCCGACGTCTCGGCCTGTGTAGCCTGTGCTCGCTTCAACAAGCGCACTCTCAGGCGCCGGGCAGAGTTCGCTGAAGATTTTTTCGGCGATAAATTTGCTTACACCATGCCGTCGGAACTTCCGACATCGCAAACTCCCAAGAAGCGAAAAGACCGGGACCGACATCCTCGGCCCGCGTCTACCACCGACTCCATGCCAAAACCCAGCGCGAGTGCTCCGGTTCCCTCTGAGACGGTCTCTCCACCGCTCCGAACCGAAGACACCGCATTACCGACAACTCCGATTCCGGACATCACTCCGACGCCAGTTATCGATTTTCCTCCGGATACCGAAACCGAGGAAATGCCCGAGACCATTGCTGTAGACAAGGTCACTCCTGCACGTGGAGCTGCCAGGCCGCCTATGGCCATGTCTATTAAGGCCTACACTAGGGCTAAGGCAGCCAGCAAAACAAAGCATCTTACTACTAAAACCTTACCTCAGCCTACTCCAGAGACACAAATTATGTCCATGGCTGCTGACTTAATTTCTATGATTAGAGGTTCACAGGCCCATCCTGAGAGAGGATCCCAGCCTCCTTCTGATAAAAGGCCCCGGATTGAACCCTCTGACCCTATTCCTGCAGATGAAGATTCTGAGGGCTCTGTCCACTCTGATAGCCAGGAAGAGCTCTTCCAGACCTATGAGGACTCGGATGCAGAAGATTCCATCCCCTCGGCCTCCCCTCCTGAGGATATTTCTTTTGGGGAATTTCTGCATACTATGAGGGAACATTTCAAGTGGCAAGGACAGGAATATTCTTATTCCAGAAAACGCCTTAGGACTTTCCTTAAGAAGCCCCAGCACAGGCCCTTAGCTATTCCTCCTGTACTTGATGTTTTGGATGATTTATATTCTGACTCTAGTGCTACCCCTGATTCTCTTCCTCCTGCTCCAGCCAAGCCAGACAGGTATTACAGGGTCCCAGAAACTCATTCCCATTTATTCAGGGCCCATACTGCTGATTTGGAAACTATTTCACAGGGGCCTAAAGGAGTTTCAGCTTCCACCTCTAAAAATCCATTGCCCTCCAACAGGGAAGCTAGGTCATTAGAGAGATGGGGCAAAAAGGTTTACACATCCACTACCTTATCTATGAGAGCTTTGAATTGCCTTTTTCATATGTTACAATATCAGGATTTCCTGTTAGAAGATTTACAAAAAACATTAGCCACTCCTGATCCTTTAGACAGGAAGGCTTTGCAGGAAGCTGTACATAACACTCAGCAAGTAAGCAATCACTTCCTGCAGTGTGGATATGATGCACTGGAAGCTTCATGTAGGGCAGCTATGACAGGGGCAGTCATTCGTAGACATGCGTGGTTAAAAGATCAACCTCTACCAGATCATGTAAAGGCAAAACTTCTGGATGCACCTTTGGAAAAGAACAAGCTTTTTGGTGCTAATGCTAAGGATGTGTTAAAGACCATCAAGAAAAAGCAAAATCAGTTCAGACGGTGAAAGATTTCCTCCAGGTTCAACCCCCCAGATTCAGTAGGAATTGGCCTTCAAAAAACTGGTCCTTTCCTAATCCAGAAAAGTTTCAAAGGGGTAAAAACAGACGTGGCCGAGGAAGAGGCCAGTACAGAGGCCCTTACAGGGGACGACAATGGCAGCCAGGAAACCAAAGAAGTGACGCAGGGGTTTCACCTGCCCCACAGCCACAATCTCAATGACTTTCCTCTACTTCTGCCTACCAGGGAACAAATAGAAGCTCCCTTGGGCGGGAAATTATCTCTGTTTGCAGAAAATTGGCACAGACTGACAAAGGACAAATGGATTTTGGACATTATAGACCGAGGGTACAGGTTCCATTTTCATACCTTACCAAGAAAACAAGGCATGCCAAACCTACCACAAAACCAGAGGGCAGAGGCTATCAACCAAATCACTCTGCTGACTCGGATGAAAGCAATAGAAAGAGTTCCACAACAAGAACAAGACCAGGGGTTTTACTCAAGACTGTTCCTTGTTCCAAGAAAAGAATCTCAATGGAGACCAATACTGGACTTGTCCGCATTAAACACCTTTCTCATAGTACCAAAGTTCAAAATGCTGACTCTACAGCAACTCCTTCCCATGCTGGGCAAGGGGTCTTGGCTGATTACTCTGGACCTCAAGGAGGCATACCTGCATGTCCCTATCAGACACAGCTGCAGAAGATACCTCAGATTTCTTGCAGGGCCAGAGCATTATCAATTCTCAGCATTGCCATTTGGCTTATCTACTGCACCCAGAGTATTCACAAAATGCCTGGCTTCAGTAATTGCTCATTGCAGGCTCCAAGGGATACAGATTTACCCGTACCTGGACGACTGCCTCATACAAGCGGACGACAAATTGATGTTGACAAAAAACTTGGACTATGTCATACGATTACTTCAAGCTCTGGGATACACAGTCAACTTCCAAAAGTCCAGACTGCAGCCATCCCAGCAAATAATCTTCTTAGGAGCCAAACTAGACACAGCCTCTCAAATGGCTTACCTGACAGAAGACAAGCAAGAGAAGTTAACTCATTACTTCAAAGGTTTAGCAAAACTCACCCAGATGACTGCAAGGAGATTCCTACAGGCCCTGGGTTACATGGCATCCTGCATTCTCCTGGTTCCATTAGCAAGACTACACATGAGAAAGCTTCAATGGTACCTAAAAAGCATTTGGTCTCAACACAGCAACAACTTGGAGACAATCATACCGCTCATTCCATGCCTACAAAAGGAATTCCTATGGTGGGCCTCGGTGAGCCAGGCAAACACAGGTATGTCATTCAAAAAAATACAGATAACACAGACCATGACCACAGACGCCTCAGACCTTGGATGGGGGGCGCACATGGAAGGCAGATGTATACAAGGACAATGGTCTCCAAAGGAAACACATCTGCACATAAACCAAAAGGAAATGCTGGCAGTAATGCATGCCATCGAGGCCTTTCAACACCAACTTCAGCAAGGCCATTTACTGATACGGACAGACAACACCACTGTGATGTGGTACATAAACAAGCAAGGGGGCACCCACTCTTACCCCCTTTGCAGACTGACAATGCATCTTTGGGAAAAATCACTGAGCCTAAACATCCAGTTACAATCCCAGTTTGTTCCAGGCAAAGACAATGTGTTGGCGGACAGCCTAAGCAGGAATTTCACAGATCCACACGAGTGGAGGTTACATCCGAAGGTCTTCACACAACTCACTTCGACATGGGGCAGGCCAGAAGTGGACCTATTTGCCTCTCACCTCAACCATCTTCTACCAAAATTCTGCACAAGGACATACCATCCAAAAGCTTGGAAAATAGATGCTCTCTCATTCAACTGGAACTTCCTAACAATCTATGCATTCCCACCTCTGCCACTGATGGCCTCAGTATTACTAAAGATCAAAGCAGAGAGACCCAAGGGAATCATAATAGCTCCGGACTGGCCAAGACAACACTGGTACCCACTACTACGGAGCATATGTCACACCAGGAGGTGGGCCCTTCCCCAATGGCCTCTACTTTTGACTCAACACAATTTCGAAACAGTGCATCCAAACCTTCAGACACTGCAGCTAACAGCTTGGGAGATCCCATAAATAACCTCAACCTATCTCTCTCCAAGGAAGTTCAGCGGATACTAACAGAGGCTCGAAGACCATCCACCAGAAAGGTTTACTTAGCAAAGTGGAAAAGATTCAGCAATTGGAATACCAGCAAGGGACATGATGCGTCATTGTTGAACATCCCACTCATCTTGGAATATTTGGCAGATATGCTAAAGAACGGCCTGTCATATTCTTCCATAAAGATACATGCATCAGCTATTTCAGCTTGATACAACACTGATCCTCCTGTTTTTTCACACCCTTTGCTAAGGCAATTCCTCAGGGGAATCAAGAACATTAAGCCACCAAGAAAGGCCTGAGTGCCAGCCTGGGACCTCAATTTTGTCCTAGAAAAACTGACTCTACCTCCATTTGAGCCAGCAGCTTCAGTTGACTTGCAATTTCTCTCATGGAAGACAGCTTTCCTGTTGGCAATTACCTCAGCAAGAAGGGTTTCGGAACTACAGGCCCTAATGGCAATACCACCGTTCATAATTTTTCACAGAGACAGGGTTTCATTAAGGACCAACCCTACTTTTATGCCAAAGGTGGTATCTAGGGTTTCTTTAAATCAAGCCATTCATCTGCCTGCTTTCTTCCCCAATCCTGAGACTAAGGGGGAAAGACTGTTGCATACCTTGGACATTCACAGACAACTTCGATACTACCTGGACAGAACCAAAGCCAGTAGGAAGTCTGAACAACTTTTTGTAGCTTACGCCCCTGCAGTCCAAGGAAAAGCAATTTCAAAACAGACTATTTCAAAATGGATTGGACATTGCATCAGATTCTGTTATTCCTTTCATGGAAAGAATGTCCCAGCCAATGTCAGACCACATTCCACCAGAGCTACAGCCACCTCTACAGCATTCTTAAGAGGGGTGCCTACTAAGGACATTCTAGAAGCTGCTACATGGAGCTCCGTGCATACATTCTCCAAACACTACAATCTTCCTCTATACTCCACATTCAGAGCAGGCTTTGCTTCGGCAGTCCTGCAGGGTTTGATTGCCACACCATCTTTTTCCTAGAGCATTCCTCCTCCCCCAGCTAAGCTATGGTATTCTACCCACATGTTATGACTGCAGTTGCATTCTTGAAGGACATAGTACAGTTTTGTACCTACCATAAATGTAGATGTCCGATAGACATGCAACTGCAGTCGGTTTTTCCCTCCTTCCTTACCCCTCTATGCCTAGGGTCCACTCCTATCCCTATTACTCTTAGCGGGGATATCTGTTATGGTGTATTTGTTTTATTGCTCATTTATTTGTCTGGAATCCTGTTTTTGTCTTCCAATTTGATTACAGCCTTCCTTGGAGGGCACCTGTCATCTGGGGCAAGAAACACTGAAGAAAATGGCGTCGGCTGATGCTTATGTACTCCAGCCGTTCTGACGTCGGAGAGAAATGCGACATCAGCCGACGTCGGACCCAGACTTTGGAATCCGGCCGACCGAGGGCTGCCTGAGGCAGGACAACCCACTTGTTATGACTGCAGTTGCATGTCTATCGGACATCTACATTTATGGTAGGTACAAAACTGTACTACTCCAGTGCTTCCCCTGATTCTCTCCCTCCTGCTCCTGACAAGCCAGACAGATATTACAGGGTTCCTGAAACTCACAAGCATCTCTTTAAGGCCCATTCTGTGGATCTAGAAACTATTTCTCAGGGGCCCAAAGGAGTGGCTACTTCCTCGGCCAAAAACCCTTTGCCCGCAGACAGGGAATCAAGGTCCCTGGAGAGATGGGGCAAAAAAGTTTATACCTCTTCCACCCTTGCCATGAGGTCAATTAACTGTCTTTTTCATATGTTTCAGTACCAGGATTATTTAATGGATGATTTGCAGAAAAAGCTAGCCTCTCCTGAGCCTATAGATAGAAAGGCATTGCAGGATTTGGTTCATAACACTCAGCAGGTTAGCAATCATTTTCTTCAGTGTGGTTATGATGCATTGGAAGCTTCATGTAGGTCAGCTATGGCAGGGGCCGTTATACGTAGACATGCTTGGCTGAAAGAACAGCCACTGCCAGACCATGTTAAAGTAAAGCTCCTATATGCACCTCTGGAAAAACAGAAGCTTTTTGGTGCTAATGCACAGGATGTGTTGAAGTCTATTGAGGAAAAGGCTAAATCAGTACAGACAGTCAAGGATTTCCTCCAGGTTCAGCCACCTAGATTCAGCAGGAATTGGCCTTCAAAGAATTGGTCCTTTCCAGACACTGACAAGTTTCAAAGGGGAAAAAACAGGCATGCTCGAAGTAGAGGGCAATACCGAGGCTCTTACAGGGGCCGTCAATGGCAACCTCCAAATCAGAGAAGTGGCGCAGGGAGTTCAGCTGCACCACAGGGACAATCACAATGACTTGACTTTCACTCCGCCGACCAAGGCTCAAAGAGAAGCACCTCTAGGCGGAAAATTATCCTTATTCTCAAAGAACTGGCACATTTTAACCAAGGACAAATGGATTCTGGACATAGTAGACCAAGGTTACAGGTTCCACTTCCATACCTTACCAACGAGACAAGGCATGCCAAACCTGCCACAAAATCAAAGGGCAGAGGCACTCATACAAGTTTCAAAGCTGTTACAAATAAAAGCAATAGAAAAGGTTCCTCCTCAGGAACAAGGCCAGGGATTCTATTCAAGACTGTTCCTTGTTCCAAGAAAAGAAAAGCAATGGAGACCTATTCTGGATTTGTCCGCTCTAAACACTTTTCTCATTGTGCCAAAATTCAAAATGCTGACTTTACAGCAACTCCTTCCCATGCTGGGCAAGGGGTCTTGGCTGGTTACTCTGGACCTCAAGGAGGCATACCTGCATGTCCCAATCAGACACAGTTGCAGAAGATACCTCAGATTTCTTGCAGGATCAGAGCATTATCAATTCTCAGCATTGCCGTTTGGCTTATCTACTGCGCCCAGAGTATTCACGAAATGCCTGGCATCAGTAGTTACACATTGCAGGCTCCAGGAGATTCAAATATACCCTTACCTGGACGACTGCCTTATACAAGCAGACAGCAAACAAACCTTGATAAGACACTTGGATTATGTCATTCAATTACTACAGGCTTTGGGATACACAGTCAACATTCAAAAATCAAAACTACTGCAATCCCAACAGATTATTTTTCTAGGAGCCAAATTGGACACACAATCACAAATGGCTTTCCTCACAGAGGAGAAACAAGAACATTTACCAGATTACTTCAAAAGCCTAGCAAAGCTCAAATCCTGCAGGCCCTGGGGTTCATGGCATATTGCATTCTTCTGGTACCTCTGGCAAGACTACACATGAGAAAGCTACAATGGTACCTAAAAAGCTTATGGTCTCAACGCAGCCAAAATCTAGAAGACGTAATACCACTCATTCCATGCCTGCAAAGGGAATTTTTGTGGTGGGCTCAAGCAAGTCATTTAAACAAGGGCATGTCTTTCAACAAACCTCTAGCAAGACAAACCATTACAACAGACGCCTCAGATCATGGATGGGGGGGGGGGCGCACATGGAGGGCAGATGCATTTAAGGGCAATGGACTCCCAGGGAAATGCATCTGCACATAAATCAGAAAGAGATGTTGGCAGTGATACATGCAATCGAGGCCTTCGGGAAATCCCTTCAACAAGGTCATCTGCTAATAAGGACAGACAACACCACTGTCATGTGGTATATAAACAAACAGGGAGGCACTCACTCTTACCCCCTCTGCAGACTAACAATGACTCTTTGGGAAAAGTCCCTGAAACTGAAAATCCACTTGCAATCCCAGTTTGTTCCAGGCAAGGACAATGTTCTGGCGGACAGGCTGAGCAGAAATTTCTTGGATCCACACGAATGCATCCACACATTTTCTCACAAATAACAAGTGCATGGCGAAGACCGGACATAGATCTCTTTGCTTCTCACCTCAATCATCACCTGGAGAAGTTCTGTTCAAGGACGCACCATCCTCTAGCCTGGAGAACGGATGCCCTCTCCTTCAGCTGGAATTCCCTAACAGTTTATGCATTCCCTCCTCTACCATTACTGACCAAGGTGTTACTGAAGATCAAAGCAGAACAACCAAAAGGAATTTTGATAGCTCCAGACTGGCCAAGGCAGCACTGGTATCCATTGCTACTGAGCATAACTCACACCAAACCGTGGCCCTTGCCTCAATGGCCTCTGCTTCTAACACAGCACAATTATAGGACTGTTCATCAAAACCTCCAAACATTGCAGCTTGGAGGGTTCCATGACTTTCACCCATACCTCTCTTTCCGAAAAAGTACAAGAAATTTTGCTGGAAGCACGCAGACCTTCCACCAGAAAAACCTATTCAGCCAAGTGGAAGAGATTCATCATCTGGAATGCCAACAAGGGTCAGGATGCATCAGTAATGAGCATACCACAGATATTAGAATACTTGGCAGAAATGTTTCATAGTGGCCTCTCATATTCTTCCATAAAAATTCACGCTTCAGCAATCTCAGCAAAATACAACTGTGATCCACCTGTGTTTTCACATCCCTTGCTAAGACAGTTTCTAAGAGGGATAAAGAATATCAAACCTCCCAGAAAACCACCAGTACCTGCATGGGACCTCAATTTCGTCTTGGAAAAATTAACTCTTCCTCCTTTTGAACCAGCAGCATCTTCAGAAATGCAATTTCTCTCCTGGAAAACGTTTTTCCTGTTGGCAGTTACCTCAGCAAGAAGAGTCTTGGAGATACAGGCCCTGATGGCAGTACCTCCCTTTCTCATTTTTCATCAGGACAGAGTTTCTCTAAGAACCAATCCTTCATTCATGCAAAAAGTGATATCCAGGGTGTCTCTAAATCAAGCAATTCACCTGCCTACCTTCTTTCCCAATCCTCAAAATAAGGGGGAAAAGCTGCTGCACACTTTGGACATACACAGACAATTACGCTAATACTTGGACAGAACAAAGACCACCAGAAAGTCTGACCAACTATTTGTAGCTTATGCTGCTGGAGTGCAAGGAAAGGCAATCTCCAAACAAACAATTTCAAAATGGATTGGACACTGCATCAGATTCTGTTACTCTTTCCATGGAAAAGGTGTGCCAGCCAATATTAGGCCACACTCCACCAGAGCTATAGCCACATCCACAGCCTTTCTAAGAGGAGTGGCTACAAAGGACATTCTAGAGGCTGCTACATGGAGCTCCGTGCATACATTTACCAAACACTACAACCTGCCTTTATACTCCAGATCCCGAACAGGCTTTGCTTCGGCAGTCCTGCAGGGCATTTTAGCTACACCATCCCTTTCTTAGATCCTACCACCCCCAGCTTGGCTATGGTATTCAACCCATATGTCAGGACTGCAGTTGCATTCTTGAAGGACATAGTACAGTTTTGTACCTACCATAAATGTAGATGTCCGATAGATATGCAACTGCAGTCAGGTTTTCCCTCCCTCCTACCCCTCTGCAATTTTCCTTTTAGGTCCATTCCCCCTTTCCTCTATTAGCTGGGGATATCTGTTATGGTGTATCTGTTTATTACTGTTGTGCATGTCTGGAATTTTTTTATCCATTCACCAAATTTAGCCTTCTTTGGAGGGCACCTGGCATCTGGGGCAAGAAACACTGAAGAAGATGGCGTCGGCAGATGCCTTTATACCCCGGCCGCTCTGACGTCGGGGAGTAGGCGACATCGGCCGACGCCGGACTTTGGAATCCGGCCGACCGAAGGGCTGCCTGAGGCAGGACAACCCATATGTCAGGACTGCAGTTGCATATCTGTCGGACATCTACATTTATGGTAGGTACAAAACTGTACTTTTCTTATGCTTAAATATCAACAGCATGTTATGGGCTTACTGAAACAGAAATTTATGTTGATTTCTGATTGTGTGGAAAATAAAGAGTTACAGGAATTACTGCATTCAGCAGAACAGGTTGGAAAGCATACTTTGCAATGTGGTTTTGATTCCTTGGAGGCCTCTTGTAGGGCCGCCGTTACTGGATCTGTGATTGGAAGGCATGCCTGGCTCAAGGAGCAAAATCTGCCTGATAATGTTAAAGCTAAATTGTTGGATGCCCCTTTGCAGCATGATACTCTCTTTGGTAATAAGGCAGAAGAGGTTTTAAAGAAAATGGAAGCCAAAGCTAAATCTATGCAAACTGTAAAAGATTTCTTGCAAGTGCAGCCACCCAGGTTCAGTAGACACTGGCCTACTAAAAATTAGTCCTTTCCTGTGTCCAACAGAGCCACTCAAGGCAAATCCAGGTGCTCAAAAAGCTCCAGACACCAATCACAGGGTTTTTACAGGTCAAAGCAATGGGGTGCCTCCACCTCCAAAACTGGAGGAAACAAAGCACAACCCTACAGTAAGCAGTCTTAATGACTTTCCTCTACCATCACCAAGCACTTACCTTTTGGCAGCCCGTTTGGGGGGGGGGGGGGGACGACTAGCACTTCATGCTCAAAATTGGCAGTTAATTACCCAGGACAAGTGGGTATTAAACATAGTTTCCCAGGGGTACAAATTTAATTTCCATACTTTGCCAATTCCAAATGGATGGCCGGATCTGCCACAAAACAAGTGGGCAGAGGCCCAGAAACAAGTCATGTCCCTCATGGATATGGGGTCTATTCAACCGGTACCAGAAAAGGAAAAAGGACAAGGTTTTTATTCAAGACTTTTCCTGGTACCCAGAAAAGACAGTTCTTGGCATCCAATACTGGACTTATCGATTCTGAACACGTTCGTAGGCATTCCAAAATTCAAAATGCTGACTTTACAACAGCTATTGCCTATGCTAGGCAAGAAGGCTTGGTTAGTAACTCTAGACTTAAAAGAGGCATACCTGCATATCCCAATAAGGGAATCTTGCAGAAGATACCTCCGCTTCAAAGCAGACTTTTTGCATTACCGATTCTCTGCAATGCCCTTTGGCTTATCTACTGCACCCATGGTCTTTACAAAGTGCCTGGCACCAGTAATTGCATTCTGCAGGCAAAGAAACATTCAAATTTATCCTTATCTGGACGATTGTCTCATTCAGGCAGAGGACGAGGACACTCTTCTTCAACATCTGGCATTTGTAAAAAGGCTTCTAGCATGCCTAGGGTGCACCATAAACGAAAAGAAATCACAACTGGTACCCTCTCAAATAATTACATTCCTGGGTGCAAGCTTGAATACAACTGCCCAGATGGCTTACCTCACGCCAGACAAACAACTGCAATTGACAACATACTTCAAACAAATTGCCACAACAACCCAGTTATCTGCAAGACAAATTCTGCAGGCTTTGGGGTTAATGACATCCTGCATTCTACTAATTCCATATGCGAGACTGCATATGAGGAAACTTCAGTGGTACCTAAAAAGTTTATGGAGTCAACATTGTCACAGTCTGTAAACAATGATCCCTCTCATTCCCTGCCTACAACAGGAGTTTCTTTGGCGGGCAGAGACATGTCACCAAAACAAGGGACTGTCATTCACTCTACCCCCTGCTACCCAAACCCTAACTACAGACACATCAGACTATGCTTGGGGGGCCCACCTGGCAGGGAGATGCATTCAGGGCAAATGGAGCCCAAACTAAATGCATCTGCATATCAACCAGAAAGGAATGCTAGCAGTTATGTGGTACGTAAACAACAGGGGGGTACCCATTCCTACCCCATTTACAGACTAGCCATGGCCTTGTGGAACACAGCCCTGACTTACCAAATACATCTTCAAGTTCAATTTCTGCCAGGAAAGTAAAATACTCTGGCATACGATCAAAGCAGAAATCTTCTCGACCTGCACGAATGGAAACTGGATCCACAAATTTTCAACATGTTAACACAGAAATGGGGAAGCCCAGACATAGATCTATTTGCCTCTCCCCAAAACTATCAGTTGGACAAATTCTGCACGAGAACTTATCACAAAAAAGCATGGAAAGTGGATGCTCTATCCTTTAACTGGAAAAAACTGTCAGTCTATCCCTTTCCCCCTCTAGCTCTACTCTCCAAGGTCTTACTAAACGTCAGACAGGAAAAAACAAAAATGATTTTAATTGCTCTGGACTGGCCTCGCCAACACTGGTATCCGCTTCTAAGGAATATGTCACACCTTCCTCCGTGGTACTTGCCTCAGACACCTCGCCTACTGTCTCAGCAGAACTATCAAATTCTGCACGCTCAGCTCCAAACTCTGAATCTTGCAGCATGGCTAATCAACTAATTATTCAAACCACATCTCTCAGTAAACCTGTGATGGATGTCATTTTGGAAGCTAGAAGGCCTAGTACTATAAAATCTTACACTGATAAATGGAAGAGATTCTGTGCTTGGAAGCAAGCACAGGGAATAGACACAGCAAAGCCCAGTATTCCTCAGATTTTACAATACTTAACTGAGATGCTTGACAAGGGCCTATCTTTTTCTTCAATAAAAATCCAAGCCTCTGCCATCTCGGCTCATTACAACACAGAGCCCCCTCTCTTTTCTCATCCACTGCTAAAACAGTATCTCAGAGGGGCCAAAAACTTAAGGCCTCCCAGGAGAGCGCCATCTCCCGCATGGGACCTCAATTTTGTGCTGGAAAAACTCACCCTACCTCCTTTTGAACCAGCAGCTACTGCGGATATAAAATTTCTTTCTTGGAAGACAGCTTTTCTTTTGGCAGTCACTTCAGCTAGAAGGGTTTCAGAACTACAGGCTGTCATGGCAGTGGAGCCTTTCATTATCTTTTACCCGGACAGGGTGGCCCTCAGGACCAATCCTTCCTTTATGCCTAAGGTGGTATCCAGTGTGGCTCTTAACCAAACCATTCACCTGCCAACTTTTTTCCCAAATCCGCAGAACAAGGAGGAGTGGATTCTGCATTCATTGGATGTAAACAGACAACTAAGATTCTACTTAAACAGGACAAAATCTCTAAGAAAGTCTGAGCAACTACTGGTAGCATTTGCTGCAGGATCAGAGGGGAAGGCTATATCAAAGCAGACTATTTCTAAATGGATAAGCCACTGCATTCATTTCTGCTATTTGCACCATGGTAAACCAGTGCCCAAGGGGATCAGGTCCCATTCCACCAGGGCTTCCTCTGTTTCAGCAGCTTTTCTCAGAGGTGTCCCAACCAAACATATTCTAGAAGCTGCTACTTGGAACTCTCTTCATACGTTCACAAAGCATTACCATTTACTTCTGTTCTCTAAATCCAGGGCAGGCTTTGCCACTGCAGTCTTGCAGGGCTTTATAGCTGCTCCTAATGCTGTTTAGATGTTCATCGTGCATACAGCTGCAGTCATAACAGATGGGTTTTCCTGCCGTCAGGTGGGCCCTCAGTCGGCCGAATTCCAAAGTCTAGGTCTGGCATCAGTTGTCGTCGCTTCTTCCCTGACGTCAGTGCGACAGGGGTATAAAAGAACCAGCTGACGCCATTTTCTTCAGTCTTTCTTGCCGCGCGGTGTCCGAAGCAGAAGTTGTTCGCAAGTGCCGGTTGGCCAGCTCCTCAGATTACGAATATTTTTCAACCGAAGACTTCTTGAAAGCTAAGTTCCCCGTTGGGGAAACTTTTCTTGCCTCAGACCGATGTCAGACAAAGTTAATAATTGCATTTCATGTGGGAAGCAAATACCGCATAAGGATTTCCATTCCCTCTGTATACCTTGCTTAGGCCCAGACCACGACGTCTCGGCCTGTCGTTTTTGTGCTACATTCAACAGACGCACTATTAAGCGTCGGGCGGAGTTCGCCCAACACTATTTTGGCAAAAAGTTTAATTACAACATGTCGTCGGATACTCTGACTCCAATTTTGAGTAAACGATGTAAAGATAAGGACCGACATACGAGGTCCGCGACTTCTACCGACATCACGCTAAAGCCGACTGCATATGCTCCGGTTCTCAGCGAGGCGCTACGCAGCCCCTGACTACCGATGACACTTCATTAGCGGTGCCTTCTGTGCCCGAGGTCGCAGGCTCTTCGGCCCACACCCCGACTACAGATACCGAAGCCACTCTTGGCGGGGAAACTCAGAGTTCAGACAGGCCTGCCACCTCTCAAGGTGTCCTCAGGCCTTCTTCTTCTTTTTCCATTAAGGCTTACACTAAATCTAAAGCAGCCATGCATTCTAAAAGACAAGCTCCACAGGGCCCCTCTCAAGGCCCCATGCCTAAAAAGCAAATGCTCAAAATGGCTGAGGATTTGATTTCTCTTATCAGGGGTTCTCAACCCCCCTTGGACAAAAGGCCCAGAGTGGAGGAAGAATACCCTTCCTCGGACCAGGCCTCCATTACTTCAGAACATTCTGAGGACCAGGAACATTCTTACTCCCCTTTCGAAGATTCTGATGCGGAGGAGTCCATTCCCTCTGTCTCCCCCCCTGAGAATTACTCTTTTGGGGAAGCCTTGCATACCTTGAGGGAACACTTCCACTGGGAAGGCCAAGTGTACTCAGACTCCAAGAAAAGGCTCAGGGATTTCCTCTTGCTCCCTCAGCACAGGCCTCTGGCTATACGTCCCGTCTTAGACATACTTGATGATGTGTATTCAGAGGCCAGCCTTAACCCAGATTCTTTACCTCCAGCTCCAGTCAAGCCTGACAGGTATTACCGGGTTCCTGATTCACACCAATTCCAATACAAAAGCCATGTGGCTGACCCAGAAACTATTTCACAGGGTTCCAAGGGAATTAAGGCCTCCACTGCCAAAAATCCATTACCTTCAGAGAGAGATTCCAGAGCTTTAGAAAGGTGGGGGAAAAAGGTATACACCTCGGCCACTTTAACCATGAGGACATTAAAATGTCAGTTCCATATGTTAAAGTATCAACAGTTTTTGTTATCTCAGTTGAAAAGCAAAATGTCACAACCTGAACAACCAGACTTGAAGGAGTTGCAGGATTTGTTGCATAGTGCAGAGCAAGTGGGTAAACATACCTTGCAATGTGGTTTTGATGCTTTAGAGGCCTCTTGTAGAGCTGCTGTTACAGGATCAGTCATACATAGACATGCTTGGCTCAAAGAGCAAACCTTACCAGATCATGTCAAAGCTAAATTACTAGATGCACCTCTTCAAAAAGATGTATTGTTTGGTGTTAAAGCTGAGGAGGTATTAAAGAAAATGGAGGAAAAGGCAAAATCAATGCAAACAATGAAAGATTTCCTACAGGTACAGCCGCCACGTTTCAGTAGAAATTGGCCTTCAAAAAATTGGTCCTTTCCAGCCACGGACAGACCTCAAAGAGGTAGATACAGGCGCCCGAGAGGTAGAGAGCAATCTCAAGGATCATTTAGAGGCAGACAATGGCAAACACCTACACCAAGAGGGGGTGAGGATAGTTCACAGCCATTCAGAAAGCAGACCCAATGACTTTCCCCTTTGCATGCCAAGCAAGGCTCAAATGGCAGCACCTTTAGGCGGAAAACTGGCATTATTTTCAAAAAATTGGCATATTGTCACAAAAGACAAATGGATCCTGGACATTATAGACAGAGGCTACAGATTCCACTTTCACACCCTTCCAAAAATGAGAGGCATGCCAAACCTGCCACACAATCAAAGGGCAGAGGCACAAAAACAAATTTCAGATCTCATGGACATGAAAGCTATTCAAGAGGTACCTGCACAAGAACAGGGTCAAGGTTTTTATTCCAGACTATTCCTGGTACCAAGGAAGGGCAAAGATTGGAGACCTATTTTGGACCTATCCATCCTAAACACATATTTACTTGTACCAAAGTTCAAGATGCTCACATTACAGCAGCTTCTTCCCATGCTGGGCAAGGAGTCTTGGCTGGTAACATTGGACCTCAAGGAGGCATACCTGCATGTCCCAATCAGACAGAATTGCAGAAGATACCTCAGATTTCTTGCAGGTTCATCCCATTATCAATTCCCTGCATTGCCCTTTGGCTTATCTACTGCACCCATAGTGTTCACAAAATGCCTGGCATCAGTAATTGCCTTCTGCAGACTTCAAGGGATACAAATATACCCATATCTGGACGACTGCCTGATCCAAGCGGACAGCAAACACACACTTCTGAAACACCTGGCGTTTGTAATAATGTTGTTGAAATCTGTGGGATACACAGTCAACAAAAAGAAGTCAAGACTAATACCCTCTCAAACAATAATTTTCCTGGGTGCCAGCTTGGATACAAACACCCAGATGGCCTACCTCACGCCAGAGAAACAAGGGCAATTAACTCAATACTTCAGAAAACTGGCAACCTTCACCAGGCTGACTGCAAGGAAAATCCTGTAGGCTCTGGGATTCATGGCATCTTGCATCCTGCTAATCCCATGTGCAAAGCTGCATGTGAGGAAACTTCAATGGTACCTAAAAAACTTATGGTCTCAACACAGTCACAGTTTGGAAACAATCACACCACTGATTCCATGTCTTCAAAAGGAATTTCTGTGGTGGGCTCAAGCATGCCAAAGAAACATAGGTCTCCCATTCTGCAAACCTCAAGCAAATCAAGTCATCACAACAGACGCCTCGGACTACGCCTGGGGTGCACACATGACAGATCAGTGCATTCAGGGCAAATGGTCACAAAAAGAAAAGCACCTACACATCAATCAAAAGGAAATGCTAGCAGTAATAAATGCTATTATGGCTTTCAAAGACATACTGCATCCAGGACAGCTATTGATAAGAACAGACAACACCACAGTGATGTGGTACATAAACAAACAGGGAGGAACTCATTCATATCCCCTGTGCAGACTAGCCATGTCCCTTTGGAACACGGCTCCGGAATTGCACATCCAACTTCAAGCACAATTCCTGCCAGGGAAGGAAAACACACTGGCAGACAACCTGAGCAGAAATATGACAGATCCACACGAATGGAAGTTGCATCCTCAAGTTTTTACAATGATAATTCAAGCATGGGGAAGGCCAGACATAGATCTCTTTGCCACACACAGAAATTACCAATTGACAAAATTCTGCTCAAGGACCTTTCATCCACAGGCCTGGAAAGTGGACGCACTCTCTTTCAGTTGGACAGCAATGACGGTTTATGCCTTTCCACCTCTTCCACTGCTGGCCAAGGTTCTATTAAAAGCCAGAGCAGACAGACCAAAGATGATTCTCATTGCTCCAGACTGGCCAAGACAACACTGGTACCCACTCCTGTGGAGCCTGACGCATTCCCCACCATGGGTCCTGCCTCTAATGCCTCTTCTACTGACTCAGCACAACTTCAAAACTCTTCACAGTCAGCTGAAAACACTCAATCTAGCCGCATGGAGGATTCCTTAAATTCACAGCAGACCCTACTCTCCAAGGAGATGTTCTTCATCTCACATTGCTGCAGTCCTTACTTATGGGGTAGTCCGCTGTCCTCGGTCGGCCCGAATACCAAAGTATTAGGCTGACGTCGGTCATGGGCGCACAGCCCTGACATCAGAGCGTCAGGGTATAAAAGCGCATGACCGACGTCATATCCTCAGTCTTTTTTGCCGCATGGTCCGATGCAGAAGCAGCGTTGCAAGTGCCGCTCGCTTTCTGAAATTTTTCGCTGGAGTTTCAGACATACCAAGTTGGCTAAGTACCCGTTGAGCATTTTGTTTTTTCTTGCCTCAGTTGTTTACCGGATGTCAGAAAAAGTGAATAATTGTATTTCTTGTGGGAAGCAGATACCGCATAGGGATTACCACTCGCTTTGTATCCCTTGCTTGGGACCGAGCACGTAGTTGGGTGTCGGTTTTGTGCTAGGTTTAATAAGCGCACTATTAAGAGAAGGCTAGATTGCGCTAGGTTAGTTTTTGGCAAACGGTGTAATTATAATATGCCGTCGGATCCTCCGACGCCCACTTCCACGAAGAAGCGTAAAGACAAATCTGTAAAGCCTAGACAGGATGATTCGTCCATTTCGGACGCCGGTCCTTTAGAGACTGCAGTGGAACAGGTGGATCCAGCTGTAGTTTCTGTTGAGTCTCAGGGGGAAACCTTGATTTTACAGGATGTGGCATCACAGGAGTCAGGTCAGGCTGAAGGGGCCTCTCAGGTTACTATTCTCCCTTCTTTGCCTAAGGGGGTTAGGCCTTCTGCTACTGTTTCTAGGGCTCCTTCTAAGGGCAGGACTGTTTTGCCTTCTTCTGGAGTTAGTTCTGGTTCTTCAGGGTCTGTACCTAAGAAGCATATGCTTAAAATGGCAGAAGATTTGATTTCTTTAATTAGAGGTTCCATGCCCCCTCCTGATAAGAGGCCCAGGGTAGAGCCAGAGTTGGAAATTTTGGAGCAGGCCTCAGATGATTCTGAGTCTTCTGCTGAGGATATTCAAGATTTTCCTCCTTATTCGATTCTGATGCAGAGGATTCTACTCCTTCTGCTTCCCCTCCAGAGGATTTTTCATTTTCAGAAACCTTACACTCTATGAGGGAACATTTTAAGTGGGAAGGACAGGATTACTCAGATTCCAGAAAGAGGCTTAGAGAGTTCTTGTTTTACCACAGCACAGACCCTTGGCTATTCCTCCTGTTTTGGATGTTGTTCAGGATGTTTTTTCGGAGGCCTCATTTAATCCAGATTCTATGCCTCCTGCACCAGTTAAACCGGACAGGTATTATAGGGTACCTGAGGCTCATAAATGCCTATATAAGAGTCCTAGGGCGGACCCAGAAACTATTAGTCAGGGGCCTAAGGGTGTTAGGGCTTCTGTTGTAAAGAATCCGGTTCCTCTAGATAAGGAAGCTAGAGCTTTGGACAGATGGGGTAAAAAGGTGTACACCTCTTCTACTTTGGCAATGAGGGCTTTAAATTGCCAGTTTCATATGTTGAAATATCAGAATTTCCTCCTTTCTCAGCTAAAATCTAAAGTGGATGCTTTGGCGGAGGGCATAGAGTGTAAAGAATTGCAAGATTTGGTGCATGTTTCTGAACAGGTGGCGAAACATTCTTTGCAGTGTGGCTTTGATGCTTTGCAGGCTTCTTCTAGAGTGGCTGCCACTGGTTCAGTTCTTCGTAGGCATGCCTGGCTTAAGGATCAGAATTTATCTGAACATGTTAAGTCTAGAATTCTGGATGCCCCTTTACAGTCCGAAGTGTTGTTTGGTCCTCCTGTGGAGTCTGTTTTGAAGAAAATGGAGGACAAGGCTAAGTCTATGCAGACTGTTAAAGATTTTTTGCTGGTTCAACCTCCTAAGTTTAGTAGAAATTGGCCTGCTAAGGGGTGGACGTACCCTTCTTCTGATTCCCAGTCTAGGGGTAGATCTAGGCGTGGTAGGGGCAGAGCTCAGAGTACCTTTAGGCCTAGAACCTGGAGTTCGCCTGCTCAATCTGCTGGTGAGGGTAGGGGCCAGTCCTTTCGTAAACAGGCCCAATGACCTGCATTTTCAGCTGCCAGATTCTTCTTGCCTGGCAGCTTCTTTGGGAGGAAAGCTAGCTCTCTTCAAGCAAAATTGGTTTTAGTCACCCAAGACAAATGGGTGTTGGACATTATAAACAAAGGTTACAAGTTTTATTTCCATACATTGCCTCCTTTCAAAGGTATGCCAGACATTCCTCCTCGGCAAAGGATGGAGGCTCACAAACAGATTTCATTACTTCTTCACATGGGAGCCATACAGCCAGTACCTCCTTCAGAAGTGGGTCTAGGGTTTTATTCCGTCTGTTTCTAGTACCAAAGAAAGGGAACACGTGGAGACCGATTTTGGATTTATCTCTCCTCAACACTTATTTGGACATTCCAAAGTTCAAAATGTTGACATTACAACAGCTTTTGCCTCTGCTGGGAAAAGATCACTGGATGGTAACTCTGGATCTAAAAGAGGCTTATCTTCATGTTCCTATCAGGCCCAGTTGCAGGAAGTACCTGCGTTTTCGAGCTGGAAATTTACATTATCAGTTCTCTGCATTGCCCTTTGGCTTATCTACTGCCCAGAGTGTTCACAAAGGTTCTGGCTCCAGTGATAGCCTTTTTCAGGATGGAAGGAATACAAATTTATCCTTATTTGGACGATTGCCTGATTATTGCACAAGACAAGGACAAGCTTCTTCAGCATCTATGGTATGTGATGGTAGTGTTAAGATGCCTAGGGTATTCTGTGAACGAAACAAAGTCCAGTCTAGTACCCTCTCAGGACATGTGCTTTCTGGGTGTGAGACTGAATACAGCTTCCCAGATGGCCTTTTGACCCCGGACAAACAGAAAAGTCTTTCACTTTATTTCCATCAAATGTCTCTACAGTCCAGGCTGACTGCAAGGACAGTCCTTCAAGCCTTGGGGTTCATGGCATCTTGTATTCTGGTGCTTCCCAATGCCAAATTGCATATGAGGAAGCTTCAATGGTATCTCAAAATCTATGGACACAA
This sequence comes from Protopterus annectens, assembly GCF_019279795.1. Lineage (NCBI taxonomy): Eukaryota > Metazoa > Chordata > Ceratodontiformes > Protopteridae > Protopterus > Protopterus annectens. The sequence continues at coordinate 122,449,827 of NC_056732.1, forward strand.
CACTGCCAGGATCTAGACACTGTCATTCAAATAATACCTTGCATTCAGAAGGAATTTTGTGGTGGGCTCAGGAATGTCACCTAAACAAGGGACTCTCTGTGACCCGACCAGAGGCGAGTCAGATTCTAACGACGGATGCCTCGGACAAGGCTTGGGGAGCACACCTCAATGGGAAATGGGTGCAAGACACGTGGCCTGCCAGACTTCAACATTTGCATATCAACTTGAAGGAGATGTTAGCAGTACAATTTGCATTAATGGCTTTCAAGGATTTACTTCACCCAGGGCAGGTGTTGATTCTAACAGACAACACAACTGTCATGTGGTACATCAACAAGCAAGGGGGAACTCATTCGTACCCTCTTTGCAGACAAGCAATGATTTTGTGGGAGACAGCTCTCAGTTACAACCTCAATCTTCAGGCAAGATTTCTACCAGGAGCACAGAACTCCTTAGCAGATGTATTGAGCAGACAAATAGTGGATCCTCACGAGTGGAAATTGGATCCTCAGGTATTTCAAACGTTGACAGTGTCATGGGGAACTCCAGACATAGATCTGTTCGCTTCCCACTAAATTACCAGTTGCCAAAGTTTTGCACAAAAGGTTTCATCCCACAGCTTGGAAGGTGGACGCTCTGTCATTCAGTTGGAACAATCTTCATGTATATGCCTTTCCACCTCTACCTCTTCTGCCCAAGGTTCTCTTGAAGGCCAGTCAAGACAAGCCATCCATGATCCTGATAGCACCGGATTGGCCTCGACAACACTGGTACCCACTACTGAGGAGTTTGGTCCGAGAGCCTCCATGGCCTCTGCCTTTGATTCCACACCTTTTGTCTCAGGAGGGCAATCACTTTCTCAATGTCAGAATTCAGTCTCTGCATCTAACAGCCTGGCATATTCTGTTTTAGATTCTGGAGGTTCTCAGCTTCCACAACAAGTTTTAAATGTTATTATGGAGGCCAGGAGGCCTAGTACAAGGAAAGTTTATGCTGATAAATGGAGGAGATTTTTTATTTGGAGCAAAGGGAAGGACTTTGATGTTTCCAAGCCTAATTTGAGTGCTTCCTTACAATATCTTACTGAGTTATTAGACAAAGGTTTGTCCTTCTCCTCCATAAAGGTTCATGCTGCAGCCATTTCGGCTAATTATGACTGTGACCCTCCTTTATTCTCTCATCCTTTGTTTAAGCAGTTTTTCAGAGGGGCAAAGAACATAAGACCCCCGTGAGCTCCTACTCCTGCTTGGGATCTCAATTTTGTGTTGGAAAAGCTTACTCTACAACCTTTTGAGCCTGCAGCTACGGCCGAGTTAAAGTATTTGTCATGGAAAACTGCTTTTTTGTTGGCCATTACTTCTGCAAGAAGGGTTTCTGAATTACAGGCCCATATGGCAGTGGAGCCTTTCTTGATTTTTCATAAGGATAGGGTATCTTTGCGTACTAATCCTTCCTTTATGCCTAAAGTGGTTTCTAGTGTGGCCTTAAACCAAACTATTCGTTTGCCTACTTTTTATGCAAATCCTCAAAATAAAGGGGAGAAGATTTTGCATACTTTGGATATTCACAGGCAGTTGCGTTATTATTTGAGCAGAACCAAGGAGTTCAGACAGTCTCAGCAGTTGTTTGTTTCTTTTGCTTTGGGTTCACAGGGTAAACCTGTTTCAAAACAAACTATTTCTAAATGGATTGGGTTTTGTATTTCTTTTTGTTATTCCCATCATGGTAAGGAGATTCCGACTGGGATCAGACCTCATTCCACTAGAGCTACTGCAACTTCTACTGCCTTTCTAAGGGTGTTGCTACAAAGGATATTTTGGAAGCAGCCACTTGGAGTTCAGTACATACTTTTTCTAAACATTACCACCTTCCTCTTTATTCTAAGTCTAGGGCTGGATTTGCCACTGCAATTTTACAGGGCATTTTAGCAGCCCCTAATGCTTTATGATTTTTCCAACCTCCCTTTCCGCTTGCTTTGGGATTCTACCCATAAGTAAGGACTGCAGCAATGTGAGATGAAGAAGATAGTACAGTTTTGTACCTACCATAAATGTAGATGTTCAAGATCCACATTGCTGCAGTCCAATTTTCCTCCCTCCTTCCCTCTGTAGCTTAGCATGGTTATATGGTTTGGGTGATGGCTGTAGTTGGGCATATCTTTTGGGAAGGTACTCTGTTTTTTGGCTGTGGCCTTTCTTTTAGGGCCTTCTGACATCTGGGGCAAGAAAAGACTGAGGATATGACGTCGGTCATGCGCTTTTATACCCTGACGCTCTGATGTCAGGGCTGTGCGCCCATGACCGACGTCAGCCTAATACTTTGGTATTCGGGCCGACCGAGGACAGCGGACTACCCCATAAGTAAGGACTGCAGCAATGTGGATCTTCGAACATCTACATTTATGGTAGGTACAAAACTGTACTGTGCAGGATGTCATTTTGGAGGCCAGAAGGCCTTCCATTAGAAAAGCCTACTCCGCAAAATGGAAACGGTTTTGTGTCTGGAATCAGAAAAAGGGTCAGAATCCCGGAATACTGAATTTACCTCAAATACTACAGTACCTAGCCGAGCTGCTAAGCAGTGGACTTTCATTCTCCTCCATCAAAATCCATGCCTCAACCATTTCTGCAGAGTACAACACTGATCCCCCCTTTATTCTCTCACCCTCTCTTAAGACAGTTCTTCAGAGGGGCTAAGAATATAAAACCCCCAAGGAAGCAACCAGTACCTGCTTGGGACCTCAATTTCATTCTAGAAAAACTAACCCTGCCTCCTTTTGAGCCAGCTGTTTCAACAGATCTGTAATATTTGTCATGGAAAACAGCCTTCCTTCTAGCCATCACCTCAGCACACAGGGTTTCGGAACTACAAGCCCTCATGGCTGTGCAGCCTTTCATCATTTTCCATCAAGACAGAGTTTCCTTACGAACCAATCCTTCATTTATGCCACTGGTATTATCCAGGGTAGCCTTGAATCAGGCTATCCACTTACCTACCTTTTACCCTAATCCGCAAAACAAGGGGGAGAGGCTACTACATTCCTTGGACATTCACAGACAGCTCCATTATTATTTGGACAGAACAAAGCCTTTCAGAAAATCAGAGCAACTCTTTGTGTCCTATGCTACAGGTGCTCAAGGGAAGCCTATTTCCAAACAGACGATCTCAAAATGGATAGCCCACTGCATATGCTTTTGTTACTCTTTTCATGGTAAAACTGTACCTACAGGCATCAGATCTCACTCCACAAGGGCCACAGCTACCTCTGCAGCTTTCCTCAGGGGAGTTCCTACCAAAGATATTTTGGTAGCAGCCACTTGGAGTTCTGTACATACTTTCTCCAAGCACTATCACCTACCATTATACTCCAAAACTAGAGCGGGCTTTGCCACTGCAGTCTTGCAGGGCATCCTGGCTCCACCTAGTTCCACTTAGTGCCTACCACCCCTTTATTAGCTTTGGGATTCTACCCATCTGTTATGACTGCAGCTGTATGCACGATGAACATAGTACAGTTTTGTACCTACCATAAATGTAGATGTTCGAGTGCTAATACATCTGCAGTCCAGGTTTCCCTGCCTCCTTCCCCTCTTGGGACAGGCCTTATGGCTAACACCTCCTCATACAACCTCATTGGGGTATTCTTTTATGGTGTATTTGCTTGCAACTACTGTTTTTTTATTATATTGCATTTGCTTTATTACATAAATTTATGTTTTGCCTTCCTTCTGGGGGCATCTGACATCTGGGGCAAGAAAAACTGAAGAAAATGGCGTCGGCTGGTTCTTTTATACCCCTGTCGCATTGACGTCAGGGAAGAAGCGACGACAACCGACGCCGGACCTAGACTTTGGAATTCGGCCGACCGAGGACCCGCCTGACGGCAGGACAACCCATCTGTTATGACTGCAGCTGTATTAGCACTCGAACATCTACATTTATGGTAGGTACAAAACTGTACTTTCCATCCTCCCATCCATAGCTTTGGGATTCTACCCAAATGTAATGACTGCAACAGTGAAACACGAAGAACATAGTACAGTTGTTTACACTTACCATAAATGTAGATGTTCGAGTGTATTCACTGTTGCAGTCCAGGTTACCCACCCGCCACCCCCCATTCTATACCTTTTCTTTCCTTCACTATACTCAAAAGCCTTTGTGGTGTATTTGCTTTTAGTTGAAGGTAAATTTTATGTTTCTAAGGTGCATTTATATATTTACTGTTTATTTATATATTTTTGCTCCCCATTTGGGGGGCACCTGACATCTGGGGCAAGAAAAACTGATTAAAATGGCGTCAGCTGCATGTTTTATACCCCTGACATCATGGAAGAGGAGACAGCAACTGACACAGGACCCAAGACTTTGTTATTCAGGCCGACTGAGGGCAACCTGCCAGCAGATTACCCAAATGTAATGACTGCAACAGTGAATACACTCGAACGTCTACATTTATGGTAAGTGTGCACAACTGTACTTTCCCCTTCCTTTGACCTCATCTTTTGGAGGATCCTTGGATCCTGGACCCAGTTCCAGATGTTCATCGTGTTTCACTGTTGCAGTCATGACTGTAGGGTTCTCCCCTGCCGGCAGGCAGTCCTCGGTCGGCCAGAATCCCAAAGTCTGGGTCCAGCATCGGCTGCTCAGCTATGCTCCCTGACGTCAGAGCGCCAGGAGTACAAAGCTGACAGCCGACGCCATGTTCTCCAGTCTTTCTTGCCGTGCGGTGATAGCAGTTCGCAAGTGCCGGTCGGCTGACTCCTGACAATTTTTTATAAACGTACTTCAGTCTGAAGACTTTCTTCTCCTACTCAAAGCTAAGTACCCCGTTGAGGAAACTTTTTTCTTGCTCCAGTCCGATGTCAGAAAAAGTTAATAATTGTATTTCATGTGGGAAGCAAATACCTCATAAGGATTTTCATTCTTACTGCATTCCTTGCTTAGGCCCTGACCACGACGTAGCTAGTTGTCGGTTTTGTGCTAGATTCAATCAACGTACGATTAAACGAAGGTACGATTTTGCATTTCATTACTTCAGTAGGCGTTTTAATTACAAAATGTCGTCGGATATGGTTCCGGCTACCGGAGTTCAAAAACGACGCAAGGATAAAGACAGGCCTCCGAGGTCCAAATCAGACAATGTTGTACAAGCAGAGCCAGCTTCAGGTTCAGCCGTCTTCAGTGAGGCGCTTTTGCAGCCCCTGTCGTCGGCCATTTCGGAACCAATGACCGAAATGGACTCCCACGAGGAGCCAACTAGGCCTTTGAATGTTTCTGTTGCAGGACCTTCAGACAATGCTCCTTCGGATGGGTCCGGAGCTGCTGTGCAGGTACCCGCTTTCGAAGGGGTTTTCAGGCCTACTCAGCTTCTAATAAAGCCAAAGACAAAGGCAAAGACTCCTTCCAAATCAAAGACTGCAGCCCAGGCCTCTTCTGATCCAGCACCCAAGTCTCAGAAACAGTTACTTAAGATGGTGGAGGACTTATTTACTATGATTAGGGGTTCACATCCCCCTCCAGATAAAAGGCCGAGGCAGGAAGTGTATTATGACTCCTCTAATCAGGCTTCTGTTTCTTCAGTTTTTTCTTCTGACCAGGAATATTCTTTCCCTCCTTATGAGGATTCTGATGCTGAGGAATCCATTCCTTGAGCTTCTCCCCCTGAGGATTTCTCTTTTGAGGAAACTTTGCATGAAATGAGAGAACATTTTCACTGGGAAAAACAGGAGTACTCGGAATCTAAGAAAAGACTAAGGGATTTTCTTCTTCTTCCCCAACATAGACCCCTGGCTATTCCTCCTATTTTGGATATTGTGGATGATGCTTTTTCGGAGGCTAACTTAACTCCTGACTCTTTTCCTCCAGCTCCTGTTAAGCCAGACAGATATTATAGGGTTCCTGATTCCCACCAGTTTTTATACAAGAACCCTACTGCTGATCCTGAAACCATTTCTCAGGGCCCTAAGGGGGTTAAGGCCGCTTCTGCTAAAAACCCCATTCCCACTGAGAAGGATTCCAGATCTTTAGAAAGATGGGGCAAAAAAGTGTACACTTCAGCTACTTTATCTATTAGGGCTTTAAACTGTCAATTTCATATGCTGAAATACCAGCAATTCCTTCTGTCTGTTTTGAAACAAAAGCTAACTTCCAATGTGAAATTGTTCAGTTTCGCCGTTTGTTCTTACACACGGGTTCGGAGCCGATCCTCGGCTCTGAGTCGGCCGCATCACTAGCTCCGCATCTTCGAGAAAGCACGAGGCACAGTAATATCCCATGATCCTCAGGTGCTAACCCTAAGATCTAGTTTGCCGCTAGCAGCAGATCGCATATGAGACGCTCGGGCCAGTATATTTTTTCTATATTCTTAATATATATTTCTTTTTATAGACTTATAGTTATTTCTTAGTGTTTAAAATAAATAATATAGTATAGGGGTGTTATTTGTGACTGTATTTAGACTAGATTAGTTAGTTTCATTTTTTCTAGTTAAGGCCTGCGGGTTTTTTCTGTCAGGATTGACAGTACTTTAAATAATTTTTGCCTTAACTCTCTTTTTCTTCAATATAGATATATATAGATAGATATATATATATATATATATATATATATACACACACATATATATATATATATATATATATATATATATATATATATATATATATATATATATATACATATATATATATATATATATTATAGTGTGCTGTGTGTTTTGGATTTTTATATATATATTAGGTCAGAATTAAACTGTTGGTTATTATAATTATTCCAGAGTTTTAAAATTGTTACACTTAGAGTTATATAGTGTGTTTCTTAAGTGTGCTGTGTTTTTTGGACTTTTTCAAAATGTCAGAGAAAGCCAAATCAGGCTTTAAAAGGTGTCAGTGCGGACAGAAGATGTCCTTTACTGACAACCACTCATCCTGCGTCTACTGTCTTGGCCCTTTCCACTTGCAGGAAGACTGTTCCATTTGTCATTCCTTTAGTGGGAGGGTCATGCTGGAAAGACGCAGGAAGTTGGTTGACAGAGGGTTGCTTAATCCCGATTTTCAAGAGGCCCTGGACAAGGCTGAACAGGTATCCAAGTCTTCGAAGGGGTCGAAGTCTTCAAGAGTGTCGGAGCCCAAGTCATCGGCTCCGAGCACCTCTTTTCAGATTCGGACGCCGGCTCCTACGACCTCGGTGCCAGGTGTCGAGCATTTATCTCTGACCGAGACTCAGGTCTTGGAGCCGGTGTCAGAGGTACCACCGTCTTCTATCCTTCGCTCGGTGACGGCTTCGACCCGTTCTTCGAGGCCCCTTTCCGACTCCGATGTGGACCGAGTGGTACAGAAGCTTATGGAGAACTCAGCTCTGTCCAAACTAATTGAGGTTTCGTCCCAGCTGGTTTCGAAACTCGAGACTATTCCTGTTCCCTCAACACTTCCTCCTCCGAGACCCGTCGAGTCATCGGAGCTAGGAATCGAAGAACCGATGATTGTAGAACCCTCTGTGCCGAAGCCTCCAGTAGCGCTATCGGCTCCGTTGACCTCGACTCCTTCGGAACCAGCCGGAGAGTCTCGGAGCCGAAGATCTTTCCTAGGTTCCGGGGGGGACAGTCGAACCGAGATATCGGTTCCGACTCTTCCCCTCGGTGCCTCGGCTCAGATCAGTTCGGATCCGTCCTCTATGTTGGAGCCCATGGTTCCGATTCCAGAGAAACGACCACCTTCTTCGGATCGGGTCGGACCTTCGGGTCGGGGCACCGGTGCCTTTGACATCATGAGGAAGGTCTTGTCTGATCAGACACATACTTCATCAGTATCTTCTTCTCCTTCCCCAAAAGGTCCGCGTTCTGCTTCTGTGCCTTCGGCCCCTACCAAGCGTCGAGACCCAATGCCTCAGAAGTCCCCACGGGGCGACTCTGGTTCCTTAGATGCATCCCCAGAAGCCCCCGCTGAGGATGTTCCGAGAAAACGATTGTGCAAGAGGAGGCACATCGATTCCCCCCAGGAATCTCTCCTGACACAGATTTAGATGAAACAGAAGGGTCCCCACGGTCCCCCTCTGAGGATGTCTCGTTTGCAGACATTTTGGAAATCCTGAAACAAAGGGGAGACTGGCAAACCCTTACCCCTTCTGTGGATGAATCGGTCTTGCTGAAGGCATTTGGGACTCAACCTTCTACCTCCTGGGTGACTCAGCCATTTGACGATCTCATGGATCTAATAGCCCGGAGGGCTTGGGAAACGCCCGGTACAGTGGAACCAGTCCCTCATAAGCCAAATAAATACATGACGGTCCCCCAGGACAAATCTTATCTTACAAAAGGGGTTCCCGTGGATACTATGGTGGTGGCGGTGGCCACTAAGAAAGAGATGTCTGAATCATCTTCCTCTGTCCATCCTCCTAATAAGGATTCTAGGATGATGGACAGATATGGGAAGCGCATATTTAGTTCGGCGACTTTTTCCATCCGATCGCTCAACTACCTTGCGCATTTCACGCGTTTACAGAGAGATCTCATTAAGGAACTGGGAGATACTCTCCAGGGAAACACAGATGCTGCTGTCGCCGAGAAAGTGACAGCGCAACTTAACACCCTAAACTCCATAGTGAACTCGTCCATGAGGCTGATTTCATACGCAGCCGAAGGGTCGAGTAGAGCGGCAGCTTTAGCGATCGCCCTAAGGAGGCAATCCTGGTTGCGCTTGTGCTCCTTTGCGGAAGCCTTTAAGTCTTCCTTTGCCAACGCCCCCTTTGATGGTGCCTCCTTGTTTGGGCCCAAAGTAAAGGAGACTCTCACGAGGTGTGAACAAGAAGGGAAGACCCTGTCTGCCGTAGGGGTCCATTTTTCCATCCCATCTAGACCCTACCCTAAAGGGCAACGAGGAGGAAAAATGTGGTTCCAAAAGACTCGGGGATCCTTTCAGCACACCCAAAGTGATGCCCCCTCCAGAGGCAGAGGAGGGGGAAGAAACGGAAGATGCCACCCAGCCGGCAGAGGGGGTCCGCAAAATCAGGGCGACAGACTTTCTCTGGGAAGCCCTTCCAGCACTCCTGAGTGCAGGCCCGACTGTCCTACTCTGGAGGCAGTCGGGGGTCTCTTGGCTTTATACCCAGAGGCCTGGCTAAATCTTACATCAGATTTCTGGGTAAAAAGCATAGTTACCAGAGGCTACTACATTACCTTCATCAAAATGCCACCCAACTCCAAAAAGCTCCCAGACGTTCCACCCAGTCTGCGAGACCAGGCAACCGTAGAGATAGGAAGGTTGCTTGAAAACAGAGTCATCCAACCAGTCCCGGCGGACCAAATAGGATCCGGAACTTACTCAAGGTTCTTTTTAGTTCCAAAGAAAAAGGGGACTGGAGGCCAATTTTGGACCTCAGCAAATTAAATGCCTTCGTGAAAAAGGAAAAGTTCCGGATGGTCACGCTACAGTCAATCCTTCCCTTTCTGCAGAAGGGCGACTGGATGTACTCTATAGATCTCAAAGACGCGTACTACCATATCAAGATGGCCAGGGCGTCCAGAGATCATCTGCACTTCCGGCTGGGAGCCAGTCATTTCCAGTTTCGCGCTCTGCCCTTTGGTCTCACCTCAGCCCCCAGGGTGTTCACCAAATGCATGGCAGTAGTAGCGTCTCACTTGAGATGAAGGGGATTCCGGGTGTTTCCTTATCTAGACGACTGGCTCCTATCCGCCACCACCGAGTATCTTCTTCTACAAGCCAGGGATTACACCATCAGTCTCTGCTCCTCGCTAGGCATAACGGTGAATTTTGGAAAGTCTGTCTTATCGCCGTCACAGTGTATCTTATTTATAGGAGCACAGCTAGACACCTCCCTGGCTCAAGTTACTCTCCCCCCACCAAGAGTGTCAGACCTCAGACATCAAATTTCGGTCTTTCTCCAGAGCAAGAGAGAGTCCCTGCATGACAAATATTAAGAGTACTAGGCTTGATGGCAGCCTCCCTTATTGTAGTTCCCTTAGGCAGGATGCATATGAGGATTCTTCAATGGATGCTATTCGCCCAGTGGTCGTATCGACAACTTCCACTATCTCACGAAATCTTGATCACGAATTTTTGCAAGAAGGATCTCTTGTGGTGGATACACAGTCAAGATCTAACACTAGAACGACCGTTTGTGTTACCCAGTCCGGTAGCAACTCTAACCATGGACGCTTCCCTGATAGGGTGGGGGGGATTTTTTCAGGGACAAACAGTCCAAGGTCAATGGTCCAACTTGGAGTACAATCTGCACATCAATGTTCTAGAGCTGAGGGCAGTGTTTCTAGTGTTGCAACACTTTCACAAGTCCTTACCTCAGGGAACAGTGACAGTTCAGACAGACAACATGTCAGTGGTCTGGTACATAAACAAGCAAGGGGGAACCAGATCTTACCCGTTATGCAGAGAGGCCCTCAGAATTTGGCAATGGGCAAAGTCCACTGGACGCTTTCTGATAGCAACGCACATCCCGGGGACTTCCAGCGTAATCGCGGACAGGTTGAGCAGAGCCATCCTGTTCCCTCACGAGTGGTCCCTCAAACCTCGAGTGGCGGAAGAGATCTTCCGCAGATGGGGCCAGCCTTGCTGCGACCTGTTTGCATCCCCATTGAATGCCAAATGCAGAAGCTACTTTGCCCTGTTAGCCCCTCCGGGGGGGGGGTGTCCCCAAGGAACGCACTGGTACACGATTGGCCCCCGGGTCTCTTTTACGCTTTTCCTCCTGTTCCACTAATTCCCAGGTTCTTGCAGAAAGCCAAACGTCTGGACAGGACCATAATACTGATAGCCCCATTCTGGCCTCGACAAATCTGGTTTCCCTTCCTTCAATCTCATCAAGTGGAGGAACCATGGATGCTGGACCCGGAGCCAGACCTGTTGACACATTTGTCGGGAGGTCCTCACACCTTCCTCAAGTCTCTCAAACTGACAGCTTGGCTGCTCCGCTTCCCATCTTAGCCAGGTCGGAGTTACTATCCCCTACAGTACAACAAATTATTGTATCTTCTCACAAACCATCTACAAGGAAATTGTACAACAGCAAATGGAATCGTTTTGCGCACTGGGCCTCCAAACAAGGTATAGATCCATTCGGGGCTCCAGTACACAAGATACTAGATTTTCTTACCACACTTTTTCAAGAAGGAGCATCAATGTCCATGATAAGGGTTCAACTGGCGGCTATATCCAATTTTCATATTGGCCGCGAAGATGGTTCTCTTATGTCCCACAGGCTTTGTAAAGCCTTCATGAAAGGTACCTTTCACCTCCGTCCCCCCTTTCGTAATCCAGTAGCCCCTTGGAATCTTAATCTCATGCTGTCACAACTCATGTTGCCCCCATTTGAACCAGCAGCCACAACTCCGTTAAAATTTCTTTCGTGGAAAACACTTTTTCTGGTTGCCATCACTTCCGCCAGGAGAGTTTCAGAGTTGCAGGCTCTATCTATCTGACCCCCGTACATGATTTTTCATCCAGATAGAGTAACCTTGCGTACCAGTCCGTCCTTCCTTCCGAAGGTTTGTTCGATTCAAAACATCAATCAGTCTATCGAACTACCTACCTTCTTTAAAAAACATTCCAATAAGTTAGAATACACATTGCACAAATTGGACGTTCACAGGCAACTGAGATTTTACTTACATAGGACAAAAGTGTACAGAAAGTCAGACCAACTATTTGTCTCATATGCTGACCAAAGGAAAAGGACAGGCAGTAACGAAGGTTACCTTATCCAAATGGCTCTCAGATTGCATAAATTTTGTATATGCTGAATCGAAACAGCAACTCCCTTTCAAACCCAGAGCTCATTCTACAAGGGCGATCGCTACCTCTTCAGCCCATACCGCTCATTTGCCTTTAGATACCATTTGTGCAGCGGCAACTTGGGCAAAACCACATACTTTTATCGCCCACTATAAACTAGACAAAAGCTCCAGGGACAGGGCGACGTTTGGTTCCACTGTACTCAGGAATGTTCTCCCTTGAGCCACCCAGGAAAAAGGAGCTAGGGATGCTACCCGTGTGTAAGAACAAACGGCGAGATTGAACAATTTCACATTAAGAAGTTATGTTCTTACCATAACGTTCCATGTGAATTGTTCATCTCGCCTTTGTTCTTACACCCCCCCCCTCCATCCCCCGTCCTGCGGTCTGGGAAAACGGGTTCGACTGAATTCCTTTTCAGTCTTTTCTAGATATTGTTAGCATTCAGCTTATTATTGTACATTAGTAATGGCATCTTTTCTCCTCTATTTGAGGGCAGGGTTCCAGACAGTGTGTAGTATCTGTTTATAAGTGTTTAAGACACAGTTCTAAAGGGATTCTTCTGGTATAGCAAACTAGATCTGAGGGTTAGCACCTGAGAATCATGGGATATTACTGTGCCTCGAGCTTTCTCGAAGATGCGGAGCTAGTGATGCGGCTGACTCGGAGCCGAGGATCGGCTCTGAACCCATGTGTAAGAACAAAGGCAAGATGAACAATTCACATGGAACGTTATGGTAAGAACATAACTTCTTATTTCCGCCTGTGCAGATGATAAGGAATTACATGACTTACTGCATGCCTCTGAACAAGTTGGGAAGCATGGTTTACACTGTGGATTTGATGCCTTAGAGGCTTCTTGTAGGGCTGCTGCCTCTGGTATAGTCATTAGAAGCCATGCTTGGTTAAAGGAACAAAACTTGCCAGATCAAGTAAAAGCTAAGTTATTGGATGCTCCTGTTCAGCATAATGTTTTGTTTGGATCTAAGGCTGAAGAGGTGATAAAGAAGATGGAGGACAAGGCAAAATCCATGCAAACGGTTAAGGATTTCTTACAAGTACAGCCAACCAGATTTAGTAGGAATTGGCCTACAAAAAAATTGGTCCTTTCCCAATTCAGACAGGCCTCAGAGGGGTAGATACAGACGCTCCCGAGGAAGGCCTCAAACGCAAGCCTCTTATAGACCAAGACAGTGGACTGCTTCCACCCCTAGGGGAGGAGAGGACAGGCCGCAAGCTCATAGAAAACAGGCTCAATGACTCCCTCTGTTGGGCTGCAGGAACTTCTTGCCTGGAAGCCCCCCTCGGAGGAAACCTTTCTCTTTTTCACCTAAATTGGACTCATATAACCCAAGACAAGTGGGTTCTGGATGTGGTTTCCAGAGGTTACAAATTCCATTTTCATACCCTACCAAGACCAAGCGGATGGCCAGATCTACCAAAACATCAATGGTTAGAGGCCTTAAACCAGGTGGAAGCCCTCTTGGCTATGAAAGCCATAGAACTGGTTCCACTTTCAGAAATGGGACAAGGTTTTTACTCAAGGCTCTTTCTAGTCCCCAGAAAGCAAAATTCATGGAGACCCATTCTGGATCTGTCAGTCTTAAACACTTTTCTCGAAATACCAAAATTCAAGATGCTTACTCTACAGCAGCTACTCCCAGTGCTGACCAAAAATGCATGGATGGTAACTTTGGATTTAAAGGAGGCTTATTTACACATTCCCATCAGGCAGGAGTGCAGAAAATACCTCAGGTTCAAGGCCGGATCGAGGCATTATCAATTCTCTGCGCTGCCCTTTGGATTGTCTACTGCGCCCATGGTCTTCACCAAGTGCCTGGCTCCAGTAGTAGCTTATTGCAGACTCAAGGGAATTCAAATTTACCCTTATCTGGACGATTGTCTTATTCAGGCAGACAGCAAGGATGTCTTACTCCAGCATCTAGAATTTGTTCAGAAACTTCTCAAGTTCCTGGGATTCTCTGTAAACATAAAAAAGTCAAATTTGACACCCTCGCAACAGATAACTTTTCTGGGTGCTCTTCTAAACACAACAACCCAAATGGCATTTCTGACATACGAAAAACAATTACAGCTGGCTTCAACTTTCAAAACCTTGGCAACATTAACTCGGCTATCTGCAAGGAAATTCCTGCAGGCTTTGGGTTACATGGCCTCCTGCATCCTTCTCGTACCATATGCAAGACTACATATGAGGAAAATACAGTGGTACCTAAAAAGTGTATGGTCTCAGCTTTGCCACAGTTTAGACATACAGATCACCGTCCTGCCTTGTCTTCAAAAGGAATTCCTTTGGTGGTCCAACGCATGTACTCTAAACAAAGGGAAACCCTTCTGTCTGCCTCCAGCCAGTCAGATACTAACCACGGACGCCTCAGATTATGCATGGGGAGCCCATTTGCAGGGCAACTGTCTGCAGGGCCTTTGGACAAAGGATCAGAAGCACCTCCATATCAATTTAAAGGAAATGCTAGCCATTCAGAACACTCTATTGGCCTTCAGGAATCTTCTACAACCAGGGCAACTACTGATACGGACAGACAACACCACAGTTATGTGGTACATAAATAAGCAAGGGGGATCACATTCCTATCCCCTTTGCAGACTAGCCATGAATCTATGGAACACAGCTCTAGCTTGTAAATTGGAACTTCAAGCTCAGTTTCTACCAGGGAAGCAAAACTTCCTGGCAGACACTCTGAGCAGAAACCTGTCGGACCCACACGAATGGATGCTGGACACCGAACTATTCAAGATGATTACAGCAGTCTGGGGTTATCCTCACATAGACCTCTTTGCATCCCACCTCAATCATCAACTACAGATTTTTTGCACCAGGACATTCCACGAACTAGCTTGGAAAGTGGATGCACTATCATTCAGTTGGAGAAACCTCTCTGGGTATGCCTTCCCGCCTCTACCTCTTCTTCCATGGGTGTTATTAAAGATCAAACAGGACAAGCCCAAGATGATAATTTTGCTGGCCCCAAATTGGCCTCGACAGTTTTGGTACCCAACACTGAAAAAACTTTCTCTGGAGCCCCCTTGGGTTTTACCACAGACTCTGAACCTTCTGTCCCAACACCAGGGTCAGGTTCTGCACTCCCATGTCAAAACTCTCAACCTGGCAGCCTGGTTAATCCAGGGTCTATGATTCATTCTCTCCTACCCAAGAAGGTTATGGATGTCATTTTAGAAGCCAGACGGCCTAGCACTAGAAAATCTTATGCAGGAAAATGGAAAATTTTGCACCTGGATGCAGGCTCAGGATTCGGACCCTCTTATTCCTGACATTCCTCTGATTTTACTTTACCTGACAGACCTCTTACCTAAGGGTCTCTCTTTTTCTTCCATAAAGATACATGCCTCTGCTATTTCTTCTCATTATAATACAGACCCTCCAATCTTTTCCCACCAGCTCATGAGACAGTTTCTCAGAGGAGCTAAGAACCTAAGGCCCCCTAGATCTCCACCCATTCCTGCCTGGGACCTCAACTATGTTCTGGAAAAACTCACCTTACCTCCTTTTGAGCCTGCTGCCACATCTGACATCAAGTTTTTATCTTGGAAGACAGCCATCCTG
The DNA here is from genome assembly GCF_019279795.1 of Protopterus annectens. NCBI lineage: Eukaryota > Metazoa > Chordata > Ceratodontiformes > Protopteridae > Protopterus > Protopterus annectens. The sequence continues at coordinate 122,465,196 of NC_056732.1, forward strand.
TTAGCTCTGACCTCTGCCAGGAGAGTTTCAGAGTTGCAAGCTCTCATGGCTGTGGAACCTTATATTATTTTTCATCAAGACTGGGTGTCTTTAAGGACTAATCCTACTTTCATGCCTAAGGTGGTTTCCAAAGTAGCTTTAAATCAAACTATTCACTTGCCAACTTTTTTCCCCAGTCCTCAAAATAAGGGGTAAAGGATCTTGCATTCCTTGGATGTACACAGACAACTACGTTTTTACCTGGACAGAACCAAGGACATCAGGAAATCAGAACAATTATTTGTTTCTTATGCTTCAAGTTCCCAAGGTAAAGCCATTTCAAAACGGACCATTTCAAAATGGATTGCTCATGGAATCAGATTTTGTTATTCACACCATGGAAAGCAAATCCCAGGGAGTATAAGGACTCACTCTACCAGAGCTGCTGCCACTTCAGCTGCCTTCCTCAGGGGAGTTCCTACCAAAGACATTTTGGAAGCTGCAACTTGGAGTTCAGTGCATACTTTTTCTAAGCACTACAATCTACCTCTCTACTCTAAGTCTAGGGCAGGCTTTGCTTCTGAAGTCTTGCAGGGCCTTTTAGCCGCCCCCTCTACTTTATGACCACCTCCCATTTATTCTGCTTTGGGATTCAACCCTACAGTCATGACTGCAACAGTGAAACACGATGAACATAGTACAGTTCTGTACACTTACCATAAATGTAGATGTTCTATTGTCTTCACTGTTGCAGTCTGGGTTACCCTCCCTCCTGTCCCCTCTTATTTTTTCTTTTGTGTGGTTCCCTTCTTCACCCTTCTTCTGAGGTGTATTTGCAAAGGGTATGGGATCTTACTCATTTTGGAACACCTGACATCTGGGGCAAGAAAAACTGGAGAACATGGCGTCGGCTGTCAGCTTTGTACTCCTGGCGATCTGACGTCAGGGAGCATGGCTGAGCAGCCGACGCCGGACCCAGACTTTGGGATTCTGGCCGACCGAGGACTGCCTGCCGGCAGGGGAGAACCCTACAGTCATGACTGCAACAGTGAAGACACTCGAACATCTACATTTATGGTAAGTGTACACAACTGTACTATCTTCTGTCACACCCGTCGGGGGACCTTCATCCTTCTCTGCAGTTCCTGAAGCTGACAGCTTGGCTGTTCCAGTTTCTATCATAGCCAGGTTCCATAACCATTGCAGTGTGACAAAACAGATCCCTTTGTCCTCTCACAAATCTTCTACCAGAAAGCTTTATCTTAGCAAATGGAAGAAATTTTCTATATGGGCCTCAAAAAATAATATTGATCCTTACCCAAGCTCCTATGGCTTCCATTTTAGAATTCTTGACTATGATTTTCAACGAAGGAGCTGCAGCAGCAACAGTTCGGGTACAATTGACTGCTATTTCTAATTTTCATCTTGGATTTGAAGGTTTGAATATCATGTCTCACAAGTTATCCAAAGCATTTCTCAAAGGGACTTTTCATATGAAACCTCCTGTGAAATCTCCCTACTCTCCATGGAATCTAAATTTTATGCTTTCACATATATTTTTCCCAACGTTTGAGCCAGCTTCTTCTTGTGATCTCAAATTTTTGAATTGGAAGACCATCTTTCTGGTAGCTATTACTTCAACCCGCAGTGTGTCAGAGCTTCAGGCTTTATCCATCAAGCCTCCCAATTTGATATTTCACCTTGACAGAATATCACTTGGAACAAATCCCTCATTCTTGCCCAAAGTTTACATTGAAACCAAGTTATTGATTTGCCAGTTTTCTTCCCCAATCATTCTCACAATTTAGAGTATATGCTGCACAAACTAGATGTTCAGACAGCTCAGATTCTATTTGGATAGAATAAAAGATTTTAGGAAATCAGACCAGCTTTTTGTTTCATTTTCAGATTCCAGGAAAGGGAGACCAGTGGCTAAAACTACTCTGCCTAAATGGTTATCTGATTGTATCACCTTTGCCTGTTCAGCTGCTAATATACCTTTGCAACACAAGATTAAAGCTCACTCAACCAGAGCAGTTTCTACATCATCTGCTTTTTCTGCCAGACTTCCTATTGATAATATTTGTGCAGCTGCCACTTGGTCAAAACCTCATACTTTTATCACTCATTACAAAGTTGACAAGGCCTCCAGGGACAGGGCCTCCTTTGGATCCACGGTCCTGCAAAATGTACTCCCGTGAGCCACCCTAGATTGATGGTGCTTGGGACGATAACCATATGTAAGGAATGAACGTCGAGATTGAACAACTTCACATAAAGAAATTATGTACTTACCATCTTTCCATGTGGGTTGTTCATCTCGCCTTCATTCTTACGTCCCTCCCTCCTACCCCCTCCTGGGCTGATAGATGACCTGAATGCTGGTTCCATCCTGGCTACTCAAACCTTCTCTTCCTTTTCTTTAGGAATGTAAAATGACATATGGTATTAGTATACGCAGCAAACAAGATCTGAGGTAATTCACAGGTGCATCATGGGATATGGACTTGGCCTCAAGCTATTTGAAGACCTCGAGCTTTGCAATTGGCCATATCGGAGCCGAGGGATTGGCTCTGAACCCATCCGTAAAGAATGAAGGCGAGATAAACAACTCACATGGAACGTTATGGTAAGTATATAACTTCTTTTTTTGTGTGGCAAATCACTGAGGATTAAAGTTACTAAATAATGACATACGTTTGAGTTTCAGACTTCAAATCCCTCAGAAAATGCATGATATCACAAATCCTGTTATTCTAGCAAATTTTAAGTCTACAGTAACAATTTTTAAAATCTGTTCCTATTTTTGGACCTTTGTCCCCCATTATTTTCGGCATTGTCCAGATTTCTAGTGCTGAGAGGTTAAGACATATGGTACAGTTGTCTGTAAAGTTAACACTCCATAATTTAAAAAGTGAGTGGTTATTTATGTAGGACAGCAGTGCAACAACTAGTAAAGCTGTGCAGACTAGGTCCTCAAGCAACTGCACAACAGTAACCATGCCTTATGCCCTTATTAACTTGCAAAGAACCAATAAATAAATAAATAAATAAAAGAGGCAGCACCACAAGACAATATGGTAAGAGGAAGTGTAGCACCACCATGGCAATTGCCATATACAACCTTTAACCAAGAAAGTAAGGCATTAAGATGCATCGTACAGCTGATAATCTCCAAAATACCCAACAAACCTTAGCTGTAAAATGACCGCTTTAGATAGTGTAGTAGCAGTTGATGGCTATGTATTACAAAAAGATCACCAGTGAAGTTGCTATCCACGGCACATTTAGCTGAGAACGGAAGCACTGAAGTTGTATTAGATAGTGGGTGGCAGCTGATGGCTGTGTACTACACAAATATTGCCAGTGAAGTTGCTATCCACTCCACATTTAGCTGAGGATGAAGCAGTGAAGCTGTGTTAGGTAGGGGGTAGAAGCTGATGGCTATAAATTTCACCAGTGAAGTTGCTGCCCACTGTACATTTCAATGGGGATGGAAGCAGTGAAGTTGTATTAGGTAGGGGGTAGCAGCTGATGGCTATGTACTACACAAAGATCACCAGTGAAGTTGCTACCCATGGCACATTTCACTGGGGATGGAACCAGTTCACTTCTTTTTAGTGCTATCTGACAAATATAAGCTGTAAACAGATGACTTTAGGTAGCAGGTAACAGCTGAAATCTTTCTTAAGAAGGCAATGTGCATTTTTTCCATGTTTGGACACACACAGCTGTGATCTGTGAATGGTTTGTGACAAGATGCTCTTTAAGATTAGAATGGCTCCTGGTGCTCTGTTTTATCCCCCAGAAGTTTGCATTCAGAAACTTCCTAATCATCTGGCCTCTGTTTCAGGTTTGCTACTTGTCTTTGAGTTGCACGTTATTTGAGGATCTTACTGCGGTTTCCTCTCCTGTAAAGTTATTTGGCCACAGAATTACTGCTAAGTCTGCAACACGTAAAAAAAACATTTTGATACTTTGAATAAGGAGGTGCTGTCTGAAGTAATTTTTATTATTACTCCTCTATTTTGAATGTTGATAATAGTGGACTCTCTCACACTAGCCAGAACTGTATTTTAATGGCCCAAAAATGTTTATTTTCAAGAGTACATTTTTTTCTGTTGCTTTTATTGATTTGTGATCTTCAGTAATTCTTTGCTATTCACTGTAACTTTTGATTATGATGGCTGTCTTATTCCTTTCCTTGAGAAAGAAGTGAATGTTGAAAAGCTTTGGGTGTGTGTGTGTGTCACAAGCTGAAGGCACTTTTGCTTAAATTACATTGTTTATTTGGGTTAGATGTCATTTTCTTCAACTGAGTATCTTTTGGCAATAAATTCTGAAAGCTGAGCATGTCAGTGTTGCAAGTATAGTAACATCAGCTGGTAAGCATAGCTTGGTGCACCTAGCCTGTCAGTTGCATTTGTATTTTGATAATCAAATGGTTATTGTTAGCTAGCATAATCAACTTACATTACTGTCGTTAAATGTTATGCAGACTGTAACATGCATTTCTCTGTTTCAGGTGAATGTATTAGGTGCATGTTTTGGAATAATCTTGGCTGTATCCATTTTGCAATGGGAAAACACAATTTGGGAATGTTCTATTTTAAAAAAGCACTACAGGAGAATGATAATGTTTGTGTTCAGCTGTCTGCAGTGAGTTCAGACCAAGGTAAGTGTTGTAAAAATGTGTATAATTGCTTTTCCTTTAACATATTGTGCTAGATTTCAGCAAAACAGAGTGTAAACACCATGTGGATGTATATAATGATCCATTGTCTCCCTCTCCTTTTCGTACCCTTTTAAGCCACCTTGTCTGAGTAAACTAATTGATTTGATGTCAATTTTCATTCATTCTTCAACTAATGGGTTTAGTTTGACTCAGCCGTTACACTAGCTCGTGGCCACCAAAAACTCATGAGCTCCTTCCCTACCCATAATGTACTAACCCCTAACATCTCTCAGATCTCATTTGCCACTTTCACGTCTAGATGTGGTTGCCTTCAGCTCTCGAGTATAGAGTGGGCAATGTCTTTCTTTCATTTCTTATTTAAAACTACTTATTTAATTTTTACCTTTATTTTTAAGTCATTACTGCTACATTCCTTTACTTCATACACCTTTGAGTGTACTCTTTTCATACCATTGTTGGTAGGCCTAGCCTTCCTTCCATAGTCCTTTTACACTTAGTGGATATATGTTCTCTTACCATAGTTGGTAATTTTCCTGTTTATAAGATAATTGTATTTCTTTGCTACCATTGTTGGTATTTAACTTTCTAGCTAAAATTTCTAGTTTAAAAAAAAAAGTTTAATTTAGTAATTTTGTTATTAGTGTAGTTTTTCTATTTTCAGAATGTCTGAAAAAGGTCATTCAGGATTTAAAAAATGTGGTAAGTGTGGGCACAAGTTGCCTTATTCCGATGCCCATAATCTGTGTTTATATTGCTTGGACCTGGATCATTTGCAGTAGGATTGCAGTATCTGCCATGGGTTTAACCTCCAAGCACCAGCTGACAGAAGAGACAAATTGATTTTGAAAGGCTTGTGGTGAGCTTCCTTCCCTGAAGCCATTACTGGGGCTGAATCCCCTAAACATAAAGGTGGAGACCCTATAGAAAGGTCTAAACCTTCTGATTCTTCAGTCTCTTCTTCCTCAGAGCCTAAAAAGAAAATAGAGAATTCGGATCCGAAATTACTCACGGTCTGACCCCTGTACCAGATCCTACATCCTTGGATCCGAAACCTTTACCAAGGACAACTTATTTTCCTCATCTGGATCCAGTCCTATCCAGAGTCCCTTCTCCCTTTGTAGAGAGGCGCTCCAAATCACCATCTCTAGCATCTTCTTGTTCCTCCAGGAGTCTTACGGAAGAAGATGTGGAAAGGCAAATTAGGAAGTTCTTCACTGTGCAAATTCAGATGGGGGTTCTTACAACTCAACCCCTTCAAGTCATGAACTCTGATCATCTACTACTCTACCCATTACCGCTCCTTCTCTAATCTAACCTGTTGTTTTAGATTCTGGGTCCGTTTAGTTTAAATCTGAAGAAAACACTTTCTTTGGAGACAAATACTGCTCTGAGTGCACCAGCTCCAATATTCTCAGAGCCTGATGTCTCTCTGAGCCAAAGCATGCCTGTTGGATCCGGGATTTTGGAGTTGACGCTGACAATTTTCGAGCCATCTCTTCCTTTTTGGAGCCTTGACACTGGATAGCTCGGCTCCAACTTCCGCCTCGGGTGAGTTGTTCTCAGACTGTAGGGAGGTGACGAGCCAAAAACTTGCTTTCTCGGCTCTGTTGTCTTCCTTCTGTCTGGAGTGATCTGCCTTGGAGGTTGTGAAGAGAGTGTTATCTGCTCTGGCAGGACAGATGGGTCCTACCCCCTTGGATCCACCCTCTACTTTTCAGATGGCTTTGCACTGTGAGACATAACATTCTATCCCACAGGGACAGCCAGCTCAAAGCTTCCAGACTACCCAGCAGGGTATCCTAATCTCTTCTGATATTTCACTGGACCACCCCACTGAGGAAGTCCTTAGGAAGAGAAAGTGCAAAAGGAGGCAGTTGGACTCTCCTCAAGAGTCAGTCACTGAGGATAATGATTTTGATGGAGAAGGGTCCCCAAATATCACTACGTGATGACATCTCATTTGGAGACATTCTTGAGATTCTTAAACAGAAGGGTGGCTGGTCTTCCCAAAACCCTTCTTCAGAGGAGTCAGTTTTTTTGGAGGCCTTTGGAGCTGGCCCATTTATCTGCTAGGTTACTCCACCCACTAATGAGCTCATTGGTTTGGCTTCTGAGCAGGCATGGAAGGAACCTGATTCAGTTGAGCCAATCCCCAAGAGACCAAACAGGATTCTGGCTCTACCAGCAGGAAGGGAAGTTTGGAGTAAAGGGTGCCAGTGGATGCCATGGTCATGGCTGTAGCTACAAAAAAGGAACTTGCTGAACAGAGTTCCAGTGTCCATCCTCCTAACAGAGAGTCTAGGGTGACAGACAGATTTGGGAAGCGTGTTTAGGCTTCAGCAACTTTTCCACTCAGATCGCTGAACTACCTGGCACATTTTATTAGACTCAAAGAGGTTTGATTAAAGAGCTGTCAGAATCTCTTTCTGGAACCCAAACTGCTGAGGCTTAATCTTCACTAGTCTCTCAGTTGGCTACCCTATAGGATATATCTAATTCATCCATGAGGCTTATCTTGCATCCTGCAGAAGGTGCCTCGAGGGCCATGGGTTCAGATATTTCCATCAGGAGGCATTCCTGGATGTGCCCTTGTGATTTTGCAGAGCCCTTCATGTCCTAGTTCATCAGTGCTCCTTTTGACAGCACTTCTTTGTTTCACCCCACAGTAAAGGACACGTTCACCAGGTGTGAGAAAGATGGAAAGATCCAATCTGCAGTGGGTGTGCATTTTTCAACCTCTCAAAGGACCTTTTCCAGGAATCAACAGGGAGGGTGAAAGATGTGGTTCAGAAAGTCTCAGGGTCCTTTCCAGGACACACTTGGCGATAGTTTCTCCAGAGGCAGAAGGGGGAACTGTAATGGAAGGCAACACCCCTGTGGCAGAGGAGGCCCGCAGAACCAGGTATCTAGAGATTCCTTTTCCGACAGACCCTTTCAGCACTTCTGAAAGGAAGCCCATTTGCCCACCACTGGAGGCAGCCTGACATCAGTTATCTCTGCACCAGAGAGCCTGGCTAGATATAACAAAAGACAATTAGGTGCAGAGAATTATTTCCAGAGATTCTATAATTCCATTTTCCTAAATTTCCCAATGTTCCACCCAATCAGAGAAAAACAGCAGCACTAGAAATCCAAAATCTGCTAAGAAAAAGCCATCTAAGAGGTCCCACAAAACCAGATAGAATCCGGAACTTACTCAAGATTTTTTTTTCAAAAACACCAAGTCTTCCAACGAAGCAAAAAACAATGAAATAATTTTTTTTATTTCAAGATTCGTTTTAGTGCCAAAGAAAGCAGGGGACTGGAGACCAATTTTGGATCTCAGTGTATTGAACAAACCAGTTTGACACACAAAGTTTTGGATGGTCATGGTTCAGTCCATTCTGCCCTTTTTGGGCAAAGACTACTGGATGGGCTCGATAGACCTTCAGGATCCATACTATCACTTAAAGAAGAACAGACAGTCCAGAAAGTACTTGTGCTTCCAGCTGGGAGCCAGTCACTGTCATTCAGAGCACTGCCCTTTGGCCACATCACAGCCCCCAGGGTGTTCACCAAATGTATGGCAGTTGTAGCAGCTCACCTGAGACTGCAGGGATTTCGATTGTTTCCATATCTAGATGACTGGCTCATTACCACCCCAACCAGGCATCAACTGATAGAAGCACACGATCAGGTCTGCTAGCTTCTTCAAATCTTGTAATAACTATAACTTACGACAAGTCTCGCTTACAACTGACCCAAATATTAAAGTTCATAGGGCTGTATTCAACACTATATTTGTGGTAGCTTCTACTTCAAGAGTACAAACAATAAGGATGCAGGTCAGGAAAATAGTTTGCAATACCAGAATTTCACCCCAATTGTGTCTGCAAGCCCTGGGGTCAGTGACCGTGGCAGTAATTTTAGTTCCTTTTGTGAGATACCCCTTGGGAGTTCTACAATGGATGCTAGCAGTACAGTTGTCAGTACTTTCTCAAGCCATGTCAGCAAAGATGAGAATAAGTCAAACATGCAAAAGATATCTTTACTGGTGGATGCAGTCACAACCGGCACTACAAGGCCATCCTTTCCTCCTCCCAAAGCCTAAGGCTATAGTGACCTTGGACGCTTCCCAGATTGGGGGGGGGTGCATTTCCTGGGGAAAACAGTCCAGGCACTTGGTCCCCTGAAGAGGCGAGCACGCATATCAGTGTTCTGGAGATGACAGCCGTGCTTTTAACTTTGCAAGCATTCCAAGCCTCTCTCCCTCTCGGAACAGTTGCAGTCCAGACAGACAACATGTCAGTAGTTTGGTACATCAACAAACAAGGGGGAACCAGATCTTATCCCCTGTGACATGAAGCCCTGACAGTGTGGCATTGGGTGATATCTTCCAACTGCTTTCTAATGGCAATGCATATTCCAGGGAAGTCCAATGTAATAGCAGACAAACTGTGCAGATCCAGCTTACTTCCTTACAAGTGGTCCCTCAACAACAAAGTGACGGATATGATTTTCAGTCATTGGGGCCAGCCTTGCTGTGATCTTTTTGCCTCTCCCCTAAACAAGTGCAACAGCTTTTTTGCCCTAATCCCTCCCCCGCTGGGGAATCGGGGATGCTCTACTCCACGACTGCCCCCCCCCGGTCTTCTGTATGCTTACCCTCCGATCCCCCCCACCCCCAAATTTCCAAATTCCTGCAGAAAGCAGTCCAGCTGAAAAGCAAAGTCATTCTCATTGCACCTTACTGGCCTTGGCAGATTTGGTTTATCTTCCTTTGACCTCACCTACAGTATCCACCTTGGATTCTGGATCCAATTCCACACCTACTGTCCCACCCAACAGGCATGGTTCACCCAGACATCTCAAGCCTCAAACTAACAGTGTGGTTTTTCCAATTCGTTTAAAAGCCAGACAACCAGTGATGTTTTCCCCCATCTGTTACATACATTTGTCTTCCCATAAATCTTCTACTAGAAAGCTTTACAAAGTAAATGGGAAATGTTTGTTTGTCAGTCAGCTCCAATTCAATCTGTTCTGGATTTTTTGACGAGTCTATATAATGAAGGTACTAGCTCATCAACTACTGAAGTCCACTTGCAGTTGTTTCTAATTTTCATGTGGGATTTCAAAATTCTTCACTGGCTTCCTCTAAGCTATGCAAAGCCTTCTTGAGAGCCACACTCCTACTAAGCCTCCTTATAAAGACCCCACTTCACCTTGAGATTTAAATTTGGTACTGTAAGCCTTAATTTACTGTTCCTCTGAGCCGGCAGCTAAATGTGATCTTAAATTCCTGACCTAGAAAATTATCTTTCTTGTTGCAATTACATTAGCTGGAAGAATTTTAGAACTTCAAGCATTATCTTCTAAGCCTCCATATTTGACTTTTCATAAGGATCGAGTAATGTTACGTACGGTAGTGTCAGAATCCAACATCAATCAGTCCATTAACTTCCCAGTATTCTTTCCTAAGTTTGCAAATAAAGGTGAACATATGCTGCACTTATTACATGTCCACAGACAATTACATTTTTACTTAGAACAAAAGACATTAGAAAGACAGATCAGCTATTTATCTCCTTTGCACTTACTAAACTGGGCAAATCATTTACGAAGGTAACTAGCTAGATGGTTGACTGATTGTATTTCCTTTGTCTGTAACAGGTTGAATCTCCCCTTAAAACCTTTAAAAGTTCATTCAACTAGATCCATGGTGACTTCTGTGTTTCAGTCTAGAGCTTCCATGGACGATGCATGTGCGGCTGCAACTTTGGCAAATCATTATACCTTTATCACTCATTACAAAGTAGATCTGGTCTCGAGGGGAAGAGCAGCCTTTGGCTCATCCATACTCAGGAATATCCTTCCATCCAGGAATTTAGGAAGCTGGGACTCTCTCCCATTAGTAGAGGAATGGATGAAAATTGATATCATCAGATAAAGAAGTTATGTACTCACCATAATGTTTCATCTGTGCTGTCCATTTTCATTCTTCAACTCCCCACCCACCAACCCCTACCATTTTTAATGACTGACTTCTGGAGGAATGAGAGGCTTCAAGGACACTACTGTCCTTCGTGTTGAGCTTGAGTTATGACATATCATAACAGTCTTCCTTTTAAGCAGCAAACAAGATCTGGCAGATGATAGGGGTTGGTGCATTATGGGTATGGAAGGAACACAAGAGTTTTTTGGTGACCACAAGCTAGTGTAACGGCCAAGTCAGATCAGAGGACTGGATCTGAACCCATTAGTTGAGGGATGAAAATGGACAACACAAATGGCATGTTAAGTATCTGTTCCTTTCATGTCGTTTTGTATGTGTCTGGATATCTTGGAGTAGCCCGTTATCTGTAAGTTAGGGTCATTGGAGTTTTCCCATTTAATAGGGAAAGAGAGAAACTTGCATCCTGATTTAGTTCTGTTTGTTTGATCAGACTTGTATTTCTTCTCTTAATTTTCTGCAGCTTGTTTTATGTTAGGTGTTTAGTAGAAGTCATAAAGTGTACACTTTTCAAACTGACTTTAGTATCATTTTGTAATGGCTATCTTCATGATGCATAAATTTAACAGGAGTTTTTGCTTCTAAGCTTGACAGGGTAAGCTTGCTAACAGATCTGTGATATGTCCATGAAAGTGTTGTATTAAATAACTGATGGCAAGAATTCAACTTCTGAAGCAGTTGTTACTGAAACAGATCACTAAAAACATCTTGCTGAAAATGCAAATGACTGGAAGTTGTTATTGGAAACAGACTATGCTGAAAAGTGTGAAGCTATATCAAGTAAAATATTTAAAAAGGAAAACATATTTTACACCTGAGGGCAAGAACCCCAGCATCCCCGTACTGCCTTATTTATTATTCCTGACTCCAAGTTCAATATATTTGAAATTAGGGAAAGTTGTATGTTTGAGTACCAAAGTTAGTTCTTTCTGAAATTTTGGCATTAGAATAATAAGAGACTGTGTGGAGACACCCTCATATTAGGGTTTGCATGAGGCTTGTCTCTCTGCATACACACACTTATTTTGTCTTTACAGTTTTTCAGTACAAATTGTTTCCATGTATTGACTTTTTTGTTAGTGCTAGTAAAATGATTTAAGTCGGTTTGTGTTTAGTAAGTACTGCTTTAGAAACCTGAGTCAGAACTGGTGCAACTATTTCATTAATACCAATTTCTTCTTAAAGCTACCCATCTCCAATGGAGGACGAATAACTTAAAACCCCTGCTGAAATGGAGATCCAGCCTTGAAACAATGAAAACAAACTATCTGAAGTAGTTAACTTCATTTGATCAGCAACCTGTGGGTTACGGATCCGATACGGATCTGAGCCGGCAGCATACCAAGCTAAAGATATGAGCTCCAAGCTCCACCCCCTTACCCATACTACCCTGCAACCTCCTTCCAATCCCCAGATCTCGTTTGCCGTGGCTTTGCCAAGCACGGGATTCCTCGAACTCCAGGCGAGTTAAGTATTTTACAGTTTTATAGATAAAACTTTGGGTACTTAGTTGTTTGTGTGTGTGTGTGTGTGTGTAGTATTTTTCTCTTGGGATAGATATTCGTTTTCTTATTACTTTACTCTATGTCCCCCTTATCCTTCATATCTCTTTCACCAGTAGAACCCTTTTCCTTCAGGTGTGCGTGTGAGTGTGTGGTATGGCCGATAGCCAAAAACGTACTTTTTATAAGTGCACTGAGTGTGGCCATAAGCTGTCGCCAGCGCATGGTCGCACTCAGTATGTTCTTTGTTTGGGGGTGGCCCATCTATGCACAGGCTGCCAAATTTGTGCAACCTTTAACCCCCGGGCTTTGAGAGACAGAATAAGCTGATTCTGGCGGTCCTTCTACCTGCGGAATCTGTTTCTTCCTCCTCCTCTCCCTCTGTAGCAACAACCATGGCTGCGGTTGCTCAACCATCTGGCCCTCCTCTCCTGGCTGGGACTCACCCTCCCACCTCGTCCCAGGGAGATCAAGAGGCGAAAAAAGACAGGAAAGAGAGAAGGGAGAGAAAGAAAGAGAGAGAAAGGGACAGAGAGAGAAGCCACAAACGGCGGGCCAAATTGGACCCCTCTGCCCCTCCCGCCAAGGTTCTCCCTTCCCCATCGAGGACTTCCAAGCCTTCCTCCCCATGGCTCCATTCTCCACGCTTTTCTCCGGAGCCGGAGGAGGAGGCTCGACCATCTTCGAGGTTGTCACGTCTGCCCTCCCGACCGGCTTTGGCGGCCTTGTCCAGATCTACTAGAAACCTCTCGGAGGCAGATATGGACCGGATGATGCGTCGCTTTTTACAGACTCAGCTGCAGATGGGAGTGTTGCTGCTCCCCCCCCCCCTTTCTGGGGGGAGTTCAGCTCCACTGTTTGCCCCGATAGCTCCTTCTCCGATCCACTACCGGGTTTCAGAGTCTTCGGATCCGAGGAGCCTCGGAGTCAGGGAGTCGGCGCCAGTGGTTATCGCTACCTCAACACCAGCCATGCCCTCGAGCCTGTTGGATCCCTTTTCTGATCCGAGCTCTTGAAGCCGAGAGCCGGGCATCGGATCCGAGAGGGTGAGTGTGTCTTGCGGTCAGAGCACACCGTCCACTCGAATCCGAGCGCTTCGGCTCCTACTCCGATCCCTTCGTCGGATCCAAGGGTGCCGGCCACCTGTCTTAGAAAGGCCGGTTCCCCTTCAGCATTCGATGTTGTGGAGAGGGTTCTCTCTAGAGAATCTAGACCCCTCGCTCTGTCCTCAGGATCCACCCCCACTCCCTCGCAGCTCGGTTTGTCCTCCATCATCCAGTCCCAGGGTCAGCCTGTGTCATTGATGCCCCAGCCAGTTCCCCTGGAGGAACACTAATCCATTGGTGAGCCCCCCTCGGACAGTCCCTCCGAGGAGATTCCTCACAAACACCTTTGCAAAAGGAGGCACTTGGACTCCCCTGAGTCCCTTACTGAGGATACCTATTTGGAGGAAGGGGAAGGTTCCCCCAAGTCCCACGACGACGTCTCCTTGGGAGACATTATGGAAATGCTTCACCAAAGGGGGGGGGTCCACCAAAAAGCCTTCCTCGGACGAGTCAGTATTCCTGGACGTGTTCGACACAGGCCCATCTACCTCTTGGGTGTGTGTGTGTGTGTGTGTGTGTGTGTGTGTGTGTGTGTGTGTGTGTGTGTGTGTGTGTGTGTGTGTGTCCCGGCCGACCCTCTGGTCGACCTGATTACCACCAGAGGGTGTGGAAGGAACCAGACACTGTAGAGCCTATCCCCAGGAGGCCCGGCAAGATTTTGAGCCCCCCTACAGACAAAGCTTCATGGAGCAAGGGTTCCCCTGTAGATGCCATGGTGGTGGCGGTGGCCACCAAAAAGGAACTAGCTCAGGACAGTTCCTCAGTCCATCCTCCTGACAAGGAGTCATGGGCTATGGACCGTATTGGAAAGTGGATGTTTGCTTCAGCTACCTTCTCTATTAGGGCGCTGAATTACTTGGCCCATGTTATTAGACTGCAGCGAGTCCTAGTTAAAGAGTATGCTGATTCTCCCCCAGAGTCCATGTTGGCTGAGGATAAACGGACTTTCTTGGCGCATATAGCCACTTTCAAATCAGTGTCAAATACATCTATGTGGCTACTCTCCCATGCCACGGAAGGAGCCGCAAGAACTAGAGGGTCCAGTATCACCTTAAGGCATCTGCCTGGCTTCGGCTTTGCGATTTCTTGGAACCTTTCAAGGCATCCTTCGCGAATGCACCCTTTGACGGGTCTACCCTGTTCAGGAAGACTGTCCGCGAGATGCTGGTCCAGAGCGGGAAAGACGGGAAAATGCTGTCAGCCGTCGGAATCTGCTTCTCTACCCCTCAAAGGTCCTTCTCCAGGAACCAGGGAGGGCAGAAGAAGATGTGGCTCTGGAAATCTCAGCAGGCAGGAACGCACAGGACGACTTCTCCCCCAGAGGCTGAGGGGGGGACAAGGTGGTCGCCGGACCAGAGGCAGAGGGGGTCCGAAGAACTTCGGGTCACAGGAACCCTTTTCTGACCGACCCACGCAGCAGCCCTGAAGGTTTGCCCGACTGCTCCCCTCTGAAGGCAGTCGGGGGACGTTTCTCGAGGCACCTGGCACAATGGGAATCCATCACGACAGATTGCTGGGTGCTTCAGATAATATCCAGAGGCTATTCAATCCCCTTCATAACCAAGCTCTCTTACTCGAGGCGCCTCCCAGATGTTCCACCCACTCAAAGGGAGGCCACGGCTTTGAAATTAGAAAAGCTGTTAGAAAAAAAGAGCCATCCAGCATGTGCCCCCAGACCAGTCCGAATAAGGCATCTACTCCAAGTTCTTTCTGGTGCCAAAAAAGACAGGGGACTTTAGGCCGATTCTCAACCTGTCAACAATGAACCTTTTCGTTGCCAAGGAGAAATTCCAGATGGTCACTAATTCCTCCTTTAGGGGAAGCCCCCAGAGACGCTCTAGTCCATGCTTGGCCACCCGGTCTTCTTTATGCCCATCTACCACTCCCGTTGATGACAAAAGTTTTGCAGAAAGCTCGTCGGTTGGGGAGCAAGATTATCCTCATAGCCCCATTCTGGCCTCGTCAAGTCTGGTTCCCCTGCCTACAGTCTCATTTCATAGCTCCTCTCTGGATCTTGGATCCCATTCCGGATCTGATCTCTCACCCCTCGGGAATGACCCCTTCGAATCTGAATGAGCTCAAGCTCACAGCTTGGCTGATCCAGTTCCCTTAATTGCTAGGACTCCCGGTATCTCTTCACTAGTCAAGTCTTTTCTGGTGGCGGCACATAAGCCCTCTACCAGGAAGATTTACAATAGTAAATGGAAACGTTTTTCCATTTGGGCTTCACATAAGAACTTGGATCCTTTTACTGCTCCTATTCCAGTGGTTCTAGAATTCTTGTCTTATTTTCATCAGTGGGCCAGTTCATCTACTGTAAAGGTTCAGCTGGCTGCTATTTCCCATTTTCATATTGGGGACAACTTTGGTTCTCTTGCTGCTACCAGAATTTGTAAGGCCTTTCTAAAAGATACCTTTCTGTTGAGACTGCCTATCAGAAATTCATCCCCACCGTGGGACCTGACCTTAGTTCTTCAGGCGTTAGTATCGCCTCCGTTTGAACCTACAGCTTCCATTGATCTGAAGTTCTTGTCATGGAAGACAGCCTTTTTTGGTAGCCATTACCTCAGTCAGGAGAGTGTCGGAGCTTCAGGCTCTTTCTATCAAACCTCCATACCTTGTATTTCACAAGGACAAGGTATCTCTCAGGACTAATCCCTCTTTTCTTCCCAAAGTGGCTTCCGAGACAAACATTAATCAATCCATTAATTTGCCAGTTTTTTTCCCCAATTACCAGAACAAGGGGGAGTATAAACTTCATTTACTGGATGTTCACAGGCAGTTACGTTTTTATTTACACAGGACTGCTGTCTTTCGTAAATCTCACCAACTTTTCGTCTCCTTTGCAAAACCCTTTCTAGGGAAACCGATTTCTAAAGTAACTCTCACCAGATGGATTTCGAGTTGTATTCTCTTAGCTTATAGAGAATCTGGCTTGCCAGAACCAGTGGGAGTTCATGCTCATTCTACACATTCTATGGCGTCTGCTGCATTCTGGTCTAGAGTTTCCCTGGATGACATTTATTCAGCAGCTACCTGGGCATCCTCTCACACCTTTATTTCTCATTATACGCTAGGTTTGGTATCTAGAGGAAGGGCTGCTTTTGGCTCTGTAGTGCTCTGGAATATTCTTCCTTGAGAACCTCCCAAGATTTCGGGTAGCTGGGGACTCTGTCCCACAGGTTGCTGATCAAATGAAGTTAACTACTTCAGATATAGAAGTTATGTACTCGCCATAACGTTCCATCTGAGTAGGTAACTTAATTTGTCAGCAACCGCCCTCCCCCCTCCTTCCCCTTAACCTGAATAGTTATTTAGCTGAACTCGAGATTTGGATGCATGAGTTTTGTTTGTCTCTGAGTCAGGTTTTCTCAGGTTGTTACTTTGTTTTGTTGTTTCTGCAGGTGGCAAACGTGATCTGAGGAGTGGAAGGAGGTTGCAGGGTAGTATGGGTAAGGGGGTGGAGCTTGGAGCTCGGATCTTTAGCTTGGTATGCTGCCGGCTTGGATCCGTATTGGATCCGTAACTCACAGGTTGCTGACAAATGAAGTTACCTACTCAGATGGAACGTTATGGTGAGTACATAACTTCTATATTTCACCATCACATGAATCATACCAGTTAAAACCAAGCCCCCCCCCCCAAAAAAAAAGTAAATAATTCAGACGAGCTAAAGCCACATTCTTTTGCTGCAGACAATCCATAACTTTTGCTAAACCCAGACATTTCTGGGAGGACATTATCAGGCTGCATCAAATCAAATAACATTTCACACAGTCTGACTATCTGGCACAAAGGACTGATTCCATACTGCAAAACAGTCAACCAGTTTCACTTAAGAGTCCTGGCTCTGGAAAAGCCGGACAAGCAGGGGAATGAGTGAAGAGTTGTGGATGTCCTTCAAGAATGCAACTGCAGTCATAACATATGGGTTGTCCTGCATCAGGCAGCCCTCGGTCGGCCGGATTCCAAAGTCTGGGTCCGACGTCGGCTGATGTCGCATTTCTCTCCGACGTCAGGGCGGCTGGAGTATATAAGCATCAGCCGACGCCATCTTCTTCAGTCTTTCTTGCCACTCGGTGCCCGAAGCAGAAGCAGTTCGCAAGTGCCGGTCGGTCAGCTCTTGTATTCTTCGAAACCGAAGTCATCAAAAAAGCTAAGTACCCCGTTGGGGACCTTTTCTTGCCTTAGCCGATGTCAGAAATTACTGAAAAAGTAAATAATTGTTTGTCTTGTGGTAAACAAATACCTCATAAGGATTTCCACTCTTACTGCCTCCCTTGCCTTGGCCCAGACCACGACGTCTCGGCCTGTGTCGCCTGTGCTCGCTTCATTCAATAAGCGCACTCTCAGGTGCCGGGCGGAGTTCGCAGAAGACTTCTTCGGCGACAAATTTCATTATACAATGCCGTCGGAACAACCGACAACGCAGACTCCTAAGAAACGAAAAGACCGGGACCGACATCCTCGGCCCGCGTCTTCCACCAACACCACGACAAAACTAACTGCGAGTGCCCCGGTTCCCTCTGAGTTGGTTATTCCACCACTCCGAACCGAAGACACCGCTTTACCGATACCTCCGATACCGGAGGCCACTCCGACACCAGTTATTGATTTTCCTCCGGATACCGAAACTGAGGAAATGCCCGAGACCATTGCTGTTGATAAGGTCACTCCTGCACGTGGAGCAGCTAGGCCTCCCATGTCCATGTCTATCAAGGCCTACACACGTGCTAAGGCAGCCAGCAAGTCCAAACATCTTACTGCTAAAACCTTACTTCAGCCTACTCCTGAAACACAAATCATGTCTATGGCAGCAGATTTAATTTCCCTGATCAGAGGTTCCCAGGCCCATCCTGAGAGAGGATCCCAGCCTCCTCCTGACAAAAGGCCCAGGGTTGAACCCTCTGACCCTCTTCCTTCAGATGAAGATTCTGAGGACTCTGTTCACTCCGAAGGCCAGGAAGAGCCCTTCCAGACCTATGAGGATTCAGATGCAGAGGACTCCATTCCCTCAGCCTCCCCTCCTGAGGATATTTCTTTTGGGGAAGTTCTGCATTCCATGAGGGAGCATTTTAAGTGGCAAGGCCAGGAATATTCTGACTCCAGAAAGCGCCTTCAAACCTTCCTTAAAAAGCCCCAGCACAGGCCCTTAGCTTTACCTCCTGTGCTTGATGTTTTGGATGATTTGTATTCTGACTCCAGTGTCACCCCTGATACTCTTCCTCCTGCCCCTGCCAAGCCTGACAGATACTATAGGGTTCCAGAAACCCATTCTCATTTCTTTAAGGCCCATGCAGTTGATTTAGAAACAATTTCCCAGGGGCCTAAAGGGGTTTCAGCTACCACCTCCAAAAATCCTTTGCCTTCTAACAGGGAAGCAAGGTCCTTAGAGAGATGGGGGAAGAAGGTTTACACCTCCACTACCTTATCTATGAGAGCTCTCAATTGTCTCTTTCACATGTTTCAATATCAGGATTTCCTGTTAGATGATTTACAAAAAACATTGGCCTCCCCTGAACCCTTAGATAGGAAGTCTTTGCAGGAGACTGTGCATAATGCTCAACAGGTTAGCAATCACTTTCTACAGTGTGGATATGATGCATTGGAGGCTTCATGTAGGGCAGCTATGACAGGGGCGGTCATTCGTAGACATGCATGGTTGAAAGAACAACCCTTACCAGACCATGTTAAGGCAAAACGTCTTGATGCACCCTTGGAAAAGAACAAGCTTTTTGGTGCTAATGCTAAAGATGTTTTAAAGTCCATTGAGGAAAAAGCCAAGTCAGTTCAGACAATAAAAGATTTCCTTCAGGTTCAGCCGCCCAGATTCAGCAGGAACTGGCCTTCTAAAAACTGGTCCTTTCCTAATCCTGAAAGATCACAAAGGGGCAAAAACAGGCGTGGCCGAGGAAGCGGCCAATACAGAGGATCCTACAGGGGACGACAATGGCAACCAACAAACCAAAGAAGTGACACAGGGGTTTCTCCTGCCCCGCAGGGACAATCTCAATGACTTTCCTCTAGTTCCGCTAACCAAGGAGCAAATAGAGGCTCCTTTGGGCGGAAAGTTATCTCTGTTTTCAAAAAATTGGCACAAACTGACAACAGACAAATGGATGTTGGACATTATAGACCACGGTTACAGGTTCCACTTCCACACTTTGCCAATAAAACAAGGCATGCCAAACCTTCCACAAAATCAGAGGGCAGAGGCTATAAAGCAAATTTCTCTGCTTGCACAGATCAAAGCAATAGAAAAAGTTCCACAACAAGAACAAGGCCAGGGGTTTTATTCAAGACTGTTCCTTGTTCCAAGAAAAGAAAGTCAATGGAGACCAATACTGGACTTGTCCGCTTTAAACACTTTCCTCATAGTACCAAAGTTCAAAATGCTGACTCTACAGCAACTCCTTCCCATGCTGGGCCTCGGGTCTTGGCTGATTACTCTGGACCTCAAGGAGGCATACCTGCATGTCCCTATCAGACACAGCTGCAGAAGATACCTCAGATTTCTTGCAGGGCCAGAGCATTATCAATTCTCAGCATTGCCATTTGGCTCATCTACTGCCCAGAGTATTCACGAAATGCCTGGCATCAGTAATTGCTCATTGCAGGCTCCAGGGGATTCAAATCTACCCGTACCTGGACGATTGCCTCATACAAGTGGACAACAAACTAACTTTGACAAAAAACTTGAATTATGTCATACACTTGCTACAGGCTCTGGGATACACAGTCAACTTTCAAAAGTCAAGACTTCAGCCATCCCAGCAAATGACCTTCTTAGGAGCCAAACTAGACACAGCCTCTCAAATGGCTTACCTGACAGAAGACAAGCAAAAGAAGTTAACCCATTACTTCAAAAATTTAGCAAAGCTCACCCAGATGACTGCAAGGAGTTTCCTACAGGCCCTGGGTTACATGGCATCCTGCATACTCCTGGTTCCACTAGCAAGACTACACATGAGAAGGCTTCAATGGTACTTAAAAAGCTTATGGTCTCAACACAGCAACAACCTAGAAGCAAATATCCCACTCATTCCATGCCTTCAAAAGGAATTTCTATGGTGGGCCTCAGCAAGCCAGTCAAACATAGGTATGTCATTCAAAAAACCTCAGATAACACAGACCATGACCACAGATGCCTCAGACCTTGGATGGGGGGGCACACATGGAAGGCAGATGTATTCAAGGACAATGGTCTCCAAAGGAAACACATCTGCACATCAATCAAAAAGAAATGTTAGCAGTAATGCATGCCATCAAGGCCTTTGGGAAACAACTTCAACAAGGCCACCTATTAATACGGACAGACAACATCACAGTGATGTGGTACATAAACAAGCAGGGGGGCACTCATTCTTACCCCCTTTGCAGACTGACAATGAATCTTTGGGAAAAAATCACTGGGCCTAAACATACAATTACAATCCCAGTTTGTTCCAGGCAAAGACAATGTTCTGGCAGACAGTCTAAGCAGGAATTTCCTAGACCCCCACGAATGGAGGCTACATCCAGACATCTTCCTACGACTCACCTCGACATGGGGCAGGCTGGACGTAGACCTATTTGCCTCCCACCTCAATCATCATTTACAAAAGTTCTGCTCAAGGACATATCATCCACAAGCTTGGAAAATAGATGCCCTCTCATTCAGCTGGAGCACCCTGATAATTTATGCATTCCCACCTCTGCCACTGATGACCACAGTGTTATTAAAGATCAAAGCAGACAAGCCGAAGGGGATCCTAATAGCTCCAGACTGGCCAAGACAACACTGGTACCCACTACTACGGAGCATATGTCACAACAAAATGTGGGCCCTTCCACAATGGCCCCAACGTCTGACTCAACACAACTTCAGGACAGTTCATCCCAACATCCAGACGCTACAGCTATCAGCTTGGGAAATCGCATAAATACCCTTGATTTACCTCTCTCCAAGGAAGTTCAGCGGATACTAACAGAAGCCCGCAGACCATCCACCAGAAAAGTTTAATCAGCCAAATGGAAGAGATTCAGCATTTGGAATACCAACAAGGGTCATGATGCCTCATTTCTGAGCATTCCTCTCATCCTGGAATACTTGGCAGATATGCTGCATAAAGGACTTTCATTCTCTTCCATAAAAATTCATGCTTCAGCTATCTCAGCTAGATACAATACTGACCCACCTGTATCTTCACATCCTTTGTTAAGGCAATTTCTTAGAGGAATCAATAATATAAAGCCCCCAAGAAAGGCACCAGTACCAGCTTGGGACCTCAATTTTGTCCTAGAAAAATTGACTTTACCTCCCTTCGAGCCAGCAGCTTCTGTGGATTTACACTTTCTTTCCTGGAAGACAGCTTTCCTGTTGGCCATTACCTCAGCAAGAAGGATTTCGGAATTACAGGCTTTAGTGGCAATACCACCGTTCATAACCTTTCACAGAGACAGGGTCTCCTTACGAACCAACCCTACCTTTCTGCCAAAAGTGGTATCTAGGGTTGCCTTAAATCAAGCAATTCACCTGCCTACCTTCTTTCCTAATCCTGGGAACAAAGGGTAAAGATTGTTGCATACCTTGGACATACACAGACAACTTCGCTACTACCTAGACAGAACCAAGACCAGTAGGAAGTCTGACCAGCTTTTTGTAGCTTACGCCCCTGCAGTACAAGGAAAAGCAATTTCTAAACAGACAATTTCAAAATGGATTGGACATTGCATCAGATTCTGTTATTCCTTCCATGGAAAGAGTGTGCCAGCCAATGTCAGACCACACTCCACCAGAGCTACAGCCACCTCTACAGCCTTTTTAAGAGGGGTGCCTACAAAAGACATTCTAGAAGCTGCTACATGGAGCTCCGTGCATACATTTTCCAAGCACTACAACCTCCCTCTATATTCCAGATCCAGAGCAGGCTTTGCTTCGGCAGTCCTGCAGGGACTGATAGCTACACCATCCCTTTCCTAGAGCATACCACCTCCCCCAGCTAAGCTTTGGTATTCAACCCATATGTTATGACTGCAGTTGCATTCTTGAAGGACATAGTACAGTTTTGTACCTACCATAAATGTAGATGTCCGATAGATATGCAACTGCAGTCGGGTTTTCCCTCCCTCCATCCCCTCTATGCCTTGGGTCCACTCCTCTCCCTGTTATCCTTAGCTGGGGATATCTGTTATGGTGTATCTGTTTATTGCTTATTTGTTGTCTGGAAACCTATTTTTGTCTTCCAGTTTGATTACAGCCTTCCTTGGAGGGCACCTGGCATCTGGGGCAAGAAACACTGAAGAAGATGGCGTCGGCTGATGCTTATATACTCCAGCCGCCCTGACGGAGAGAAATGCGACATCAGCAGACGTCAGACCCAGACTTTGGAATCCGGCCGACCGAGGGCTGCCTGAGGCAGGACAACCCATATGTTATGACTGCAGTTGCATATCTATCGGACATCTACATTTATGGTAGGTACAAAACTGTACTATTCCTGTCCTGGAAGAAGGATTCCCACATTTGGGGGTACAGTGGATGGTGTGATTTCCCTAGTGGAGACCAGGGACACCAGCACCACCTGTGCTTCAAGGTCAAAGATGGGGTTGCTTGAGAGGAAACACCCCTTGTGCGAAATAAGGAGGACATCCATTGCTGAAATCCACTGCACATCCATTCTTTGTGCTTTGGTTGGTGCATGTGGGTTGGCTGGGGCAGCAATCAGAAAAACCTTGAACCACTTAAATGATGACTTCTGCAAGTCAGCCCATCCCCTCTGATGATGGGGAACAGATGTGCTCATTGGCCCAGATGGGCTGATGATTGATAGGGGCAAAGAGAGAAAAAAAAAATCATATAATATTTCATGCTACACCCCAAATTAATTTTCAGTAGAATTCTCTATTATCTCAAAAGGTCAACAGCAAACAAACACTCCTACCCCTACCTCCACTTGAGCTATACATAGGTTCATAGAAGGTTACAATGCTAACGACCCTAGAGCCCTTACAAACCTAACCATGTTTATCCCAAGTGGTCCAATTGTCAGTGGGTAGGTGATTGAAATTCACAGAGATGATGGTATTTGGTAGTTACTACCAACTTCATCTGTCTAGGAGGGACATGGGCGCCACCCCAGGACTGAATTTACGGTCACAAATCCTTTGATCTAGGTTACATTTGAAGAGGGTTGGGGAGAGACTCTATTTCATGTGAATTGGAAAATTATTCCAAAGAAGTGACCGTCTCTGGGAGATGTAATTATCTCTCCAGCATGACCTGCTCATGTTAGAGGCTAGGTTAAGATCCCTGGAGTGAGTGACTCTCGTGCAGTTTGATTTACGAATGTGTAGCATTTCTATCAGGGCTTAGTCAGAGACTGCCCTGTAAGCCAGGCACAGGTCACACTTTAGCAACCTGTAGGTGACAAAATACAATGACAGGGCTTTTCAGCCTTTCTATGTAAGATTTGATGTAATGTCTCATCTCGCCTTCATTTTGGTGGTTGGGTTCAGAAACGAGCAATGGTTCCGACTTGGCCTTATACTAAAGCTCGAGAGCTGTTTGCTGGCTCGAGGCAGTACTCTATCCCATGAAGCCTAGCGGCAGATACCCAGATTTCGTTTGCCACTTGAAGTTCCGGGATTCCTCTGTGCTGGCTCAGGCTGAGTAAAATATTTTACTTTAGTTAGACTGGATTTTCTCAAAGATTTTCAACCAAAAGTTAATTTAGAGTTATCTACTAGTAGTTATCTTGCTGTCCCTATCTAGTCCGTTTTTTGTGTGTGTTTGTTCTGTTGGGCCATCGTTTCTACCACCAGGCTTGTGTGTTTTCTGGTGCTCCCCTTTTTCCGTTTAAGTTAGAGGATCGGGGAGCTGTTTGTTCTTTTTCTACAGCCTGTTTAATTTAGAGGGCTTCTTCCCATACTGCTGTTGTTGGTTTAAAGAGCATCGTTTAAGTTAGAGCCATCTCCTCAGTTTGAGTAGTATGTCGTTTCAGTTAGAGACTCTCCTCAAACCCTCTTCTCTACCTATCCTTTATATAAAAAAAAAAAAAGTTATTGGTTCTTAGTTAAAGTAGTTTTTTTTTGCCTCTCCTTTTGGTATCCCTTGTGGTTTATTGTAGTTAGAGACCAGTAGTTTGTGTTACTGCAGTGTGTTTAAGGAAAAGCATTCAGGTTTTAAAAAATGTGATTCCTGTACACATAAGATGTCCATCACGGATAGACATACCAGCTGTGTCTATTGTTTAGGGGCAGTGCACCTGCAGGACTCTTGTTCCATTTGTCATGGATTTAGTGCAAGAGTCCTGTAGGAGTGCAAGAATAAACATATTAATAGAGGGCTTCTTAAAGGACCCTTTGAACAAGCCCCACAGCAGCCTTCAGCTTCAAAATCGCCATCGGCTCTGGTTTCTGACCTGGCAAAGCAGTTGACTCTAGTTACTGTTGTCTTGGATCCAAGGTCTGTCGGATCTTAGAAAGACGAATCTCCTTCGATTCCACCAGTTACTTCAGAACTGCCCAAGAGAAAAATGAGGGACCGGTCACCGTTCTTGGAGCCTGTACGCTCGGTGCCACAATCCCCCTTGCTACAGTCTGTGGAGCCAAAGTCCGTTTCTTCTGTACCAGTTATTCCTTCTCTGACTCTGTTGAGTTCGGAGCCAGAGCGTCTAGTGGTCGTAGTGGTGGAACTGTCAGTACTGAGAACCACATCTGGAGTTTCAGTACTGATGTCTGCTCCGATCACTTCCGTCGAAGGATCTGGGAGCTGACACTCGCTCGTTGGCTTGGACTCTTGTCGGACCCAGCTCTCCCACTTGGAGCTTCGGTGCAGGTAAGTTCGGCACCAACATCGGCCTCGGAGCCCTCATCCTTGGTGCGGGGGAGAACTCCGGGTTCCTCGGAACTGGAGACTCTCTCGGGCCAGGATGGAGTTGCCTTCAAGGTGATGAGGAGTGTGCTTTCCCCTGAGTCTGCTCTACCCTCTGCTCTGGACACTCTTCCCCTGCAGGGGCCAGTGTCAACCTCCACTCCACCTCTCCAGGCAGGTGCAAAGGAGCCCATGCCTCAGGTTACCCCTTCAGGTGAGACATTTTCTTCCAAAACCTCCCTAGAGCATCCCTCTGAGGAGATCCCTTGGAACCATACATGTAAGAGGAAGCATATAGACTTCCCCAAGTCTGTCACGTTGGATGCAGACTTAGAGGATTCAGAAGGGTCCCCACGTTCACCCTCTGAGGATGTCTCATTTTCAGACATCTTAGAGATCCTTAAACAGCAGGGTGAATGGAAGTCCCTATCCCCTTCTGAGGATGAGTCTGTTTACCTAGAGGCATTTGGCTCTCGACCCTCCACCTCTTGGGTGTCTCTGCCTTTCGACAAACTACTGGGGGTAGTCAGTCGGAAGGCGTGGGGCTCTCCAGAGACAGTGGTCCCTGTTCCGAGGAGGCCAAATAAATTTATCACTGCCCCCGAGGGCAAGCAATTTCTTACAGAAGATGTTCCGGTAGATGCTATGGTGGTGGCAGCGGCCACCAAGAAGGAATTAGCTGAAACTTCTTCGTCTGTCCATCCACCGAACAAAGAATCTCGAATGATGGCCATATATGGGAAGCATATATTTTCCTCCACGGCGTTTACTCTGAGGTCGCTAAATTATTTTTCTCATTTCATGACACTTCAGAGGGATCTCCTCAAGGAGCTAGGAGATTCCTTCCAAGGTGCTACAGCTGAGGCACTCCTGGAGACTAATCGACTTGCAACCTTAACCTCCATAGCAAACTCCTCCATGCACCTGATTTCGTATGCAGCTGATAGAGTGAGTAGGGCAGCAGCCACAGGAATTGCTCTGAGGAGACATTCCTAGATGCAACTTTGTGACTTTGCTGAACCCTTCAAGTCTTCCTTTACTAACACCCTTTTTGATGGCTCATTCTTGTTCAGGCTAAAAGTTAAAGAAACTCTCACCAGGTGCGAACAGGATGGCAAAACTCTTTTTGCCATGGGAGTGCGTTTTTCCGCCCCTACTAGACCTTACCCCAAAGGTCAGAAAAGTGGAATGATGTGGTTCTGCAAATCACAAATAGTTTTGCCTGATGCACGTGGTAATTTTTCCCCTAGGGGCAGAGGAGGGAATAATAATGGAAGATGCCGTCCTCACGGCAGAGGGGGTCTGCAGAACCAGGACGATAGAGATACGTTCTCTGGTAGGCCCTTCCAGCACTCCTGAAAGAAGGCCCGCCTGTCCACCTCTGGAAGCAGTCAGGGGGAGACTATCACTGTACCCAGAAGCCTGGCAAAACATCACCAAAGACAGATGGGTATAGTCGATCAAACCCAGGGGATACAACATTCCCTTCTCTCATCCACCCCATCCACAAAAATCTTTCTCAGACATACCACCCAGTCAGAGGGATCAAGCAACCCTAGAAATCCAAAGATTGCTAGAGGAAAGAGCCATCCAAAAAGTCCCCGCAGACCAATCAGGATCCGGAATTTAATTTTTTTACTTTTAGTGCCAAAGAAGACAGGGGACTGAAGACCAATATTGGACCTCAGCAGACAAAACAAGTCAGTAAAGAAAGCGAAATTTCGGATGGTAACACTGCAGTCCATACTTCCCTTTCTGGAAAAGGACAATTGGATGTGCTCGATAGATCTCCAGGATGCATACTATCACATCAAAATGAACAGGCGCTCCTGAGACGTCTAGGATTCCAGGTGTTTCCATACTTAGACAACTGGCCCCTGACTGCCCACCATGGAGCATGTACTAATCAGGGTCGAGGGACACTACAATCCATCTCTGCTCAGAGTTAGGCATTGCAGTCAATTTTCGAAAAATCTGCCTTGTTGCCTTCTCAACATATTACTTTTATAGGAGCAGATTTAAATATAAAAAGCATGGTATCAAAACTGCCCGCAGAATGACTCCTAACATTACGCCGTCAAGTGTCAGTCCTGTTGAGAAAAAAGAAAGTTCAGGTGAGGTTTGTACTCAAGATTCTGGGTTCAATGGCAGCAGCAATAACGTTGGTTCTCGTAGCCCGCCTACACATGAGAATAAGACAGTGGCTTCTCTTCACTCAATGGTCCATGCAGGATTTGCCCATGTCTCACAAATTGTTGATAACGAACACATGCAAAAAGGATCTTCGTTGGTGGATCCAGTCTACACAGGTGACAATAGGCAGACCATTTGTTGTCCCCCAAGCAGTAGCTACAGTGACTATGGACACTTCCCAGATAGGGTGGGGAGGGCATTATCTGGGACAGACTGTCCAAGGGACTTGGCAGGAACACGAATACCATTTGCACATCAGTGTCCTGGAGATGAGAGCGGTGCT
Source organism: Protopterus annectens (assembly GCF_019279795.1). Classification (NCBI taxonomy): domain Eukaryota; kingdom Metazoa; phylum Chordata; order Ceratodontiformes; family Protopteridae; genus Protopterus; species Protopterus annectens. The sequence goes on from NC_056732.1 coordinate 122,492,798, forward strand.
CATGGCGTTGCAAGCATTCCAAAACTCTCTTCCTTCAGGGACAATTGCAGTTCAATCATACAGCATATCACTGGTATGGTACATCAACAAACAAGGTGGAACCAGATCCTACCCCCTATGTCGAGAGGCCCAGAGAGTTTGGGAATCGGCAGTTTCTTCTCAATACTTCCTCACTGCAACGCATATTCCGGGGAAGTCCAACGTGATAGCGGACAAGCTGAGCAGGGCAATTTTAATGCCACACGAGTAGTCCCTAAATCAGGAAGTTGTGAACAAACTTTTTCACAAGTGGGGCCAGCCATGCTGTGACCTTTTTGCCACATTCTTCAATGCCAAATGCAGCAACTTTTTTGCCCTAATCCCCCCACCGGGGAAGTCACCCAGAGATGTACTTGTCCACGATTGGCCCCCGGGACGACTTTATGCCTTTCCACCATATCCCCTCATACCGAAGGTAATCCAAAAAGGAAAACTGTTGAATCGCAAGATAATTCTCATTGCTTCTTACTGGCCTCGTCAGATATGGTTCCCCTTCCTGTAGTCTCTACAGGAGGATCCTTGGATTCTTGACCCAGTGCCAGATCTCTTGACTCATCATCCTGGAATTTCTGATGGAAATTTTTAATCAAGGGGTGGCAACCACTACTGTTAGAGTTCAACTGGCTGCTATTTTTAACTTTCATGTAGACATCAAGGGTTCAAACATTATGTCTCAGATTGTGCAAATCCTTTTTAAGGGGCACATTCCTTCTAAGACCTCCTATCAAAGAACCTCCATCACCGTGGGATCTAAATTTTGTATTAGCCTCCTTGATATTGCCCCCTTTTGAACCAGCTTCTTCTTGTCCCTTAAAGTTTTCATCTTGGAAGACCTTTTGTCTAGTATCCATCACTTCAGCTAGAAGAGTTTCTGAATTACAAGCTCTGTCTATTTGTCCTCCTTATTTGGTCTTCCATAAAGACAGTCTCTCCCTCAGAACGAATCCTTCCTTCTTACCTAAGATATGTTTTGAAGCCAATCTAAATCAATCCATTGAGCTACCAGTGTTTTTCCCAAATTATGGCAATAAGGCAGAATATAAACACCCATCAGCTGGACGTACATAGACAGTTACATTTTTATTTGCATAGAACAAAGGATTTCAGGAAATCTGACCAGCTATTTGTGTCCTTTGTGGAAAACAGAAATGGAGTCCCAGTTTCTAAGGTTAAATTGTCTAAATGGCTTACAGACCCAATCACTTATGCTAATAGCTCTCAACATTCCTCCTATCCCTAGCCAATCCCTCCAAGATGCACGCTCTAGGGATCTAAACCTTGTCACTACAATAAAGAGAACATACTGGAGGGATTGATTCTTGTCCAAGAGACTTCCCATACTCTGGAACAAACTACCTGTCTATATCAAACAAAGATCCTCATTAGCACTCTTCAAGAAAAATCTTGATGATTGGATGGGAGATAGGAAATTCACCCCGGGGATCACTTCTGTGGCTCTGCTCAACAGGAGCACAAGAAAATAATTTTCTTGGGTGGCAAAAGACAGGATACCGTTTGGCTAGGCTTATATAGGCCCTAGGCCAATAGCCTAGTAGCTACCTATGAACATAAACATCTACCAGGTAAAATTTGAGGGCATTCTACTAGAGCTTGTGTCTACCTCCACTGCCTTTCAATTCAGTTTGTGCTGCGGTCACATGGGTTAACCCTCATACTTTTATTACTCATTACAGTGTATATGTGGCCTCCCGGAACAGGGCTTCCTTTGGTTCCACTGTTCTGAAGAGTTTATTCCCTTGAGCCACCCAAGAAAGTAGGTGCTGGGGACGCTGTCCCAACCAGCAAAATGAAGGAGAGATGGGACAACATAACATAAAGAAGTTATGTACTCACCATAATGTTCCATGTTTGTTGTCCAGTATCTCACCTTCATTCTTGTGTCCCTCCTTCCTTCCCCTGACCTGGATGGATTTGGAAGAGTCTTTTGGCCCAATATCTTGTTCCCCTCTTGTGTTCTGGGGTCCTTTTAAGATTTGTACCTTTTGTTGTACATATGTGTATGTATATATATATATTTGTGTGTAATTTTTTTTCTAAAATTACACAAATCTGATGTTAGTCTAGTGTTATTATCTTACCAGACGAGATGTGGGTATCTGCCATTAAGCTTCATGGGATAGAGTGCTGCCTCAAGCCAGCAAAGAGCTCTCGAGCTTTAGTATAAGTCGGAACCGATGCTCAGTTCCAAACCCAACCAGCAAAATGAAGGAGAGATACGGACAACAAACATGGAACGTTATGGTGAGTACATAACTTCTTTTTTTGTGTACTGTGTAATTTCTTGGTGAAAAACCCCTGTGGTCTCTCCAGTTATTGCAGGTGTCTGGTGAGGTACGTGCAAAAGGGAGCATTGTACTCAATTATTGGTCTGATGAGGGATGAGTATAATGGAATTATAACATCCTTAGATCTAGATGCAATGCCTTTATTTAATGACACACACAAGGATTTTTGTACTACTGTGGATATGTAGCGGTCAGAGTTCAGATTGCTATCAGCCTGAGTACCCAGGTCACTTGCCACTGGGTCAACAGTTAGGGAAGTGGTGTCTGTAATATAATTAGCAGGGAGCTTGGCTTTCCCAAAGGGAATAATGCATTTTTTGCATTTAGCTTTATTCCTTAGCTTTGACAGCAATCATTTCTCTACGTTAACCCCTTCTCCAGTATATTAACATCTTTAGGGGGTCTGTTATTACTCTCAGTTTGCAGTCAGTGAACTAGGTCAGCCACAGGCCATCCAAGTTTTCCTGGACTTCTGAGAAATAAATTTGAAACAGTAAGGGAACCCGCACAGAACCGTGTGGTACGCTGCTGATGACTGGTCTTTTGCTAGAGGTGAAGTTACCCACTTTGACAGTATGTATTCTGTCAGTCAGCTAGTTAGCTATACATCTGGGAATGTAGTGGTTAATTCCCAATTGGGAGAGTTTCTCTCTAATACCCGAGTAGGGGATTGTGTCAAATGCCTTGGTTAGGTTAAGATAGGCAGTATATGCTATATTTCCCCTTGTCCAGGGCATTGGTGACTTTCTTGAAGAAGTCAGGAATGTTTAACAGGCATGATCTACCTTTAATGAATCTGAACTGGGTTGAATCCAGAGTTTGGAGATTGTCTATGTCCTTGTTAAAAAGGACCGCAATTATTTTTTTGATGGCCTTGCAGATGAGGCTAGTGAAGTTTATGGGTGTATAATTCCCAGGGTCAGTTGATGGTGCCCCTTTGTTCGGAGGGATTACTGTTGCATTCCTCCATTCCAGAAAAGCATAGCCAGTTTGCAGGCTGTAGTTAAACAGGGATCCAAGTGGGTCTGCTAGGTCATGTTTAAAGTTTAAAAGGCAACCTGGGATGTTGTCTGCTCCCACTGATGCCATGTTTTTGGCCTTGGTGAGCACCAAGATGACCTGCTCTCTTGAGATAATAGGCTGAGGAATGGTGGCAGGTATACTTTGGGTGATGACTGGAGGGGACAGGGGAGTTAAGTTTGCACCACATCTGTCAGCTAGCAGGTTGTTTATTACCTCCAGTTCAGTATGGGTGGTGCTATCCACAACCATTTCAGCACATAGTTGGGTATTCCCTTGTAGATTCCGGACATAGTTAAAGGATGCCTTGTGATTATCCTTAGCTAGGGAGCTCTTTTTGCTTCGTAATTAGCTTTAGAGGACTTAAGATCTCTAATTTCTTTTAAGCTAAAGAGGGATTTCTTCATCTGCTGAGCCAATTCCCTTTTGTTCACGGACATTAGTTTCTTTCTCTTGTTGCATAGCTTGTTGATACTAGGGGTCCACCAGGGTGGTTTGTTTTTTTGGCAAAACCTGGTTTTAATTCAGTCAGGTACAGCCGATTCTATACAGCTGCTTAAGTGGTTATACATGGCATTGGTGTACACATCTGCATAGGAGTCTGTGTTATCTGTGTTCATGGGGGCTTTGAAACATCTTATACCATCACTTAGTTGGAGGAAATTTTCTTTGAAAAATTGTTAAGTGTTTTTGAGCTTGATGGGGGTATCTGGTCTTATAATTACATCAAACAAGACTGATTTATGATTTGATTTTACCAGGGAGGACCTCACATGGGAAGGGTGTATGTGCAGTGCTCTCCCATGTTAGTGAGCACTATGTCAAAGACATTTGAGCCTCTTGTGGGTGTGCTGACTAGCTGTTCCAGAGCATTTACATTGACAAAGTCCAAGAACCTCTGAGCCAGCATGTTTGTGGTCATGTATGTTTCCCAGTCAATGGTAGGATAATTAAAATCATCCATGAGTAAGGGGTTGGGCTGTATGGCAAGTGAATTCAGTAAGTCCAGGTGTGCAGTATGCTTTTCCTGTTTCATGGTGGGGGACATAAAGCTATGTATAATATGGTAGGGGGCTTTGCCTACAGTTAATTGGACATGGAGTAGCTCAAGAGAGTCATACTGTTTGACCAGTCTTGCGGTGTACTTATCCTTAATGAAGATGCATATAAATCCTCCTTTGGTTCTTTCATGCTCAGTTTGTGGTCTGAACATACAGAAGGCATTGTAGCCCTGCACGGCCGGGGTGCTTTCTACGCCTTTGAACCATGTCTCGGTGACTGCACAGATGTCAGCATCTTCCAAAGTGAAGAGTGCTTCCAGGGAGTGCAGTTTATTGTTTAGACTCCTAGCTTTAAGCAGTAGTACCTTGAGTTTATACAGAGAGGATTTTGTTATGTTGAGAGGTTGGTTATTTTGGCACTGCCTAAAAAGGGACAATATTGGGTGGCTGATGCCTTTACCAGTATCAGAAAGCCTAGAAGAGACAGGTGCAGACCATCTTTGGCAAAACAGTGCGACCTGTTGACCATGTCTTCACAGGCTGACATATATTTGATCCCCTTGGACTGACACCAGAAGCTAAGCCAATTATTAAAGTCAATCATTTTTTTGTTTGTATTGTGGCATTATCCGTGGAGAAGGTAGAATGCCGCTCAAGGCAAGGATTATACCTGCCTGTGACACACAATCTGAAAGATCATTCTTATCCAGTAAGGTACTTCTCAAAACATTCACCCCCAAATGGACTGTAATGGGATCATACCAGTGACATGATGACTTGATGAATTCTGGCACCTCACAAGCAGCTAACTGTAACCCACTCCTTATCCAGCTTGGTGAGGGTAACCACCCTTCTGTCACAAGAATGACCCATCAAAAGTCAGGTACCTCATTCAGTCACTTCCCAGTCATAGTCCTGCCAGCTGTGGTGACATTAATTCCTGATTCATTAAACAATACTGTGATCTCCTTTCTCTCCCCACATATGCCACTTCTGTAGTCTGTCCCTTATACAATGAACATTCTCTGACATTTGGTGAAAAAAAATATCCCCATCCCTAAATGTAGCAAATTTTCCAAAACTGCTGAATTTTGTCATATATTACTACCTCCCCACCCGGTTAACTTATTAGAAAAAGTCATATGCAGCCAACTCACAAATACATCTAACAATACAGAATATGGTCATCCTGCATCACGATTTTACTTAACTCAGAAGTATTCAGGCAGCTTCTATGAATTCTAATTGATCCTGTTTTCAGTAATGCAAACAAAGACCAGTTTATAGGAGCACACTTCGCAGATTTTTACCAAAGCTTTTGACTCAGTAAACCACACAGAAGTAATACAGTTTTGCTGTTGTAGGTTTTAGCTACTCTACCTTCCAACAGTTTTCAGGCTGTCTTCAAAACAGAACTTGTGAAGTCTAACCAGGCAAATCACTCACTATCTCCTCATTGGCATTCTATAAGGTTCCATTCTATCACCACTAGTCTTTAGTATTTTTATTAACACCTTAACATCTGCCTCGTGCAATTTAAATATTCTACACACTGATAATTTAGTCTTCTGCATTTTATTTACCAACTTTAATCCATTTATTCAAAGTGTGCAACTTACTTTGCAATAGTTATACCCTTGGTTTCTAGACAAACTCACAGTGAATGCTCCAGAAAATAAACTGTGTGTTTTGGGAGTCACCCAGAGCTTAGCAAACTTCCACTACAGCCCTTTCCACTCGTACACTAACCAGTGCATACAACAGGTGCAGTTTTTTTCAATACCTTTGGATCACTCTAGAACCAACCCTAAATTTGGCTCTTCACATAAACAGTGTCAAAGATAAAATAAACTTTACTCTTTATGCTTTTCCAGAATTCTTCCACCTCCTTACTCCTGCAGGTAGGACTATCATTGGAGAAGAAGACATCCTCTGGTCTCAGCTTGAATATTCTTTGTCCATCATTATCTACATCTCCAAGAAAAAACTTTAAAGATCTCTAGATTCTCTCCAACAAGATGTGCTGCTTCATTCTGCTCTTAGCCAAAACAGAGTGACACTGCATCACTCTGTAAAGAGACATATGGCTCTCTGCCAAAGAATGGGCAGACCTCATGATACTAAGCCTGAGTCACAAAACTACAAACATTGATCACTGTCGTCCTCTTAGAAGAAGAGTACCAGAAAAAAAGCATCCCCTTACCAATTAAGTTCACTATCCAACAGTGGAACACTACTACACAGACCAAACAATTTCCTGTCCACTACCATCCATGCCTTTTATGCCTTATGACCCATTCCATGGTACTCTCTTCCTCCCATACTTTGTAACATTTCTGAATGCAGCCGATTCAGACAGGAGCTACTACAGTGCCTACTCAAAAGGGCAACCTACAACTGCCTCACTTATCTCCCTGTACCGTAAAACTTAAGACATACGGTCTGCTTTTCTAACACCATATCTCTCTTTCCTGTTGAAGCCTCATTACAAATCAGTAGGTAGTTGTACTTGGCTAAACTTAGATCTGATGTCTTTTCCATCTGAGTTCAATCTGTGGGTTGTCATGTCTGACTTGGATCCGGTGCCGGGCAACTTCCAAAAACTTCAACCTGTCAGGCATGATCCTCTTTACACAAACCCCCTGCTCCACCAGAGCTACCCCAGATCTAGTTGCTGCCATTTCAGATAGCAACTCAGCGGTGTGCTCCATTTTCTTTTTCTGGCTAGTTTTTGATAGTGTTAGCTTCCTCTACCCTAATTTTCTTGTAGTGTGAGTTAGGTTAGTTTGTTAGCATTAGTGTGTGCATTGTGTTAGGTGTAGATTTAGTGGTTTGTTGAGAAGGTTGATGTAATGGGATCCTATCTCGCCTACATTCATAACAGATGGGTTCGGAGCCGATCCATCGGCTCCGACTCGGCAACTAATACACTAGCACGAAGTCTCTCATTGGCTGGGCTACTCCCTATCCCAGGATGCACTACACCTGCTTCCCCAGATCTCGTTTGCCGCTTAACAAGCTGGACGTGGTCTCGACTTGGCTGGAGCTAAGTGGTTCTTTTTACCTTATTGGTCCTTGACCTAGGGAATTTTTGTCTATATTAACCAAACAGCTGTTTTAACAGCTATTTCTTACTATTTCTTACTATTTCTTACTTTTTTTGAGTGCTTGAGTGTTTCCAAAAAATTTAATTTATTCAGTCGGGTAAGGCCCGTTTAAGTTAGAGGGCCTTTGCCCTACCTTTGAGTGCTATTAGGTTTAATTATCTTTTGGTTAGTTGTTTTCGGGCAAAGCCCGTTTAAATTAGAGGGCTTTGGGCGTTTAACTTGTTTCTAATTGTTGTGAGGTAAACTTTCACCAGTACTGCGCCAGTGTGTCTCGCTTTTCAGTTGGCAATTTGTGTATAGTGCTATACTTGTTGTGGTAGAGCAAGATTTCCATAGAGTTTTTACTTGTTGTGGCCTGTATCATGTCTAAGGAACAAAAGTCAGGTTTTAAAAAATGCACTCGGTGCAATTATAAAATGTCCATTACAGACAGTCATTCAGTCTGTGTTTATTGTTTGGGGCCGAAACATCTGCAAGAGACTTGTAGCGTCTGTCATGCGTTCTCCTCTAGAGTTCTTCAAGAACGCAACAAGTTAATATTGAAAGGGCTTATCAAACCTTCTTTTGAGGAAGCCTTAGATCTACCTGTTGCTTCCAAAAAGAAAAGATCGTCGGCTCCGACAAGTCCGTCGGAGCCGACTTCTAAAAAGACAAAATTGACCTCTTCTTCTTCGGCTCCACTGACTTCGGGGCCGAGGGTCGAAGGGTCTGCCTCGATACCTCCTACCTCGGCTCCATTGCCTTCGGAGCCGCAAGTTGGAGTATCGAGAGGTGAATCACCTCCATCGGTTCCAATGGCTTCGGAGCCGGTGGAAGTGTGCAGCTCAGACTCTTCCCCCTCGGCTCCGAAGAAGGCTCCTTCGGTGCCGATGGTGGTCCATGCTGTGGTGGAGTCGGCGCCGATAGCATTGGAGCCTTTTCGGAGCCGGTCCCCTTCTCTCTCGGAGCCGAGAGGAAAGTCTTCTCGATTGTCTACCTCCTCTAAATCATCGAGACTTTCAGATTCGGACCTGGATAGGGTTTTACAGAGGCTATTCCAATCTCCAGTGTTTACTAAATTGGTCTCGGCTCCAGCACAGTTTGCTTCGGAGCCGATCCCTCCTCCAACACATTTGATTCCTCCTCCAACCTCTTCGGAGCCGTTGGAGCCGGTGGTGGTGGAGCAAAGTGGAGCCATACGGTCGGAGCAGAGACCCCTTACAGGCCTCTCTGTTCCGACTGTGCTTCCTACCCTGTCCTCCGGTTCAGGGTTTGGCACTGCGACCTCTTCAGCCGGAGCCGAAGTGAACACTTTGGGTTTGGGTGCTTCGGTACCTAGTCTTCCTCTTGGAGCATCGGCTGCTGGAATTCCTGGTGCCATCGTGGCCTCTAGACCAGTGACCTCCTTGGATTCTGGAGGTCCGGCCTTTGAGGCCATGAGGAGCGCACTAGCCATGTCTTTGCCGGTTCAGCAAGATTCTACCTCACCATCCCTAGATTTGGAGACTGGTGCCTCTGTTGTGTTGCAGCTCCCCGGCAGCGGGGCCCCAGGGCCTGAGGATACCCCCATCGGCGGTTCCCTTCTTCCGGGTGGTCCGTCCGAATCTGCTTCGGACGAACCCCCAAGGAAGAAATTGTGTAAGAGGAAGCACGTAGACTCCCATGATGAGTCTGTTACATCGGATACTGACCTCGATGACGCAGAAGGGTCTCCCAAATCATCTTCGGATGATATCTCCTTCTCAGACATCTTGGAGATTCTGAGACAGAGAGGTGACTGGCAAGCCAAAACCCCTTCAGCTGAGGAGTCAGTCTTCCTCAAGGCCTTTGGGGCCCAGCCTTCCGCCTCCTGGGTGTCTCCGCCCTTGATGAACTCCTTGATTTGGTTTCTCGAAGGTGGGAACACCCTGATTCTGTGGAACCGGTGCCTGCGAGGCCCAATAAATTTTGTCAGCCCCAGAAGGAGTTTCTCACAAAGGGTGTGCCTGTAGATGCTTTGGTGGTGGCTTCTGCCACACAGCAGGACGTGGCAGAGGCTTCAACGTCTGTTCATCCTCCTAATAAGGATTCTAGGAGCATGGATAGGTACGGGAAGCGTACCCTGTCTTCAGCGGCCTTTGCCTTACGGTCGCTGAACTACTTATGTCATTTTACGAGGCTCCAAAGGGATCTTCTCAAAGAGCTAAATGACTCTCTTGTTGGTAACCTACCTGAGGCGCTGGCCCCGACTGTTGGCGCACAGATGACTACCCTCCTTTCTATTGTTAACTCGTCCATGAGGCTCATTTCATATGCGGCCGAGGGGGCGATTAGAGCAGCGGGAACAGGCGTTGCCCTCAGGAGACAAGCCTGGTTACGCTTGTGTTCGTTCGCGGAGGCCTTCAAGTCTTCCTTCGCCGACGCCCCCTTTGATGGGTCATCTTTGTTTGGACCCAAGGTGAAGGACACACTAACTCGGTGCGAGCAGGAGGGCAAGACTTTGACTGCCGTTGGGGCCCGATTTTCCGCTCCTTCTAGGCCTTACCCCAAGGCTCGGAGAGGAGGGAAAATGTGGTTTAGAAAATCTCAGAAGTCTTTCCCTACTGCACCCAGTGATTCCCCCTCCAGAGGCGGGGGGGGGGAATTTTGGAAGACGCCGCCCCAGAGGTGGCAGAGGCCCCCGTAACTCTAGAGACCGCGATTCCTTTCGTGGTTCTTCATACAACCAGTGTCCCTGAGTTGTTGCCCGACTGTGCAACTCCGGAGCCAGTCGGGGTCGCTTTCGCGGCGCACCCACAAGCTTGGGAATCCATAACAAGCGATCAGTGGGTGCTTCGTGATACCGGAGGTTATGTCATCCCTTCAACAAACCCCCTTTCTTTAAGGGAAATCCCGGACGTACCACCCAGTCAGCGGGATCAGGCAGCATTAGAGGTTTCAAAGCTGCTAGAAAAAGAGCCATCCAGCCTGTCCCCATCGACCAGATCGGATCAGGAACTTACTCAAGATTATTTTTGGTACCAAAAGACAGGGGACTTCAGGCCCATTTTGGACCTCAGTTCATTGAATCGTTTCGTAAAGAAGTCCAAATTCGAATGGTCACTCTTCAATCTATTCTTCCTTTGCTGGAAAAGATGCATGGATGTGCTCCATAGATCTCCAGGACGCTTACTATCACATTCCCATAGCTCAAGAGTCCAGGAGACATTTACGCTTCGCCTCGAGTCAGTCATTTCAATTCGAGCACTGCCCTTTGGTCTCACCACAGCCCCAGGGTGTTCACCAAGTGTCTGGCAGTGGTAACTGCTCACCTGAGAAGTCTGGGATTCCAGGTGTTTCCTTATCTAGACGACTGGCTCCTTACTGCCACCTCCGAGCATCTACTACTCCAAGCGCTCAGAGCCACGTTCACCTTGGGCCGTTTCTTAGGGATCACGTTCAATTTGCAAAAATCTGTACTACAGCCATCTCAGCGTATTACTTTCATAGGCGCAGACTTAGACACAAAAAGAATCGTGCCTTTTACCGGCAGCAAGAATTCAGGTCCTACAAGATCAAGTCAAATCCTGTCTTCCCCTACTAAGAGCCCGGCCCATCGGATCCTACAACTGTTGGGCTCGATGGCGTCAACCATACTTTTAGTTCCCTTGGCCAGACTTCACATGCGAATTTTACAATGGCTACTGTCGGTTCAATGGTCTTATCAGGAACTTCCCTTGAACCACTTAATCATAATCACGGAAAGTTGCCGTCGAGATCTGCATTGGTGGCTTCTCCAATCAAATCTCGACCAGGGGCGACCCTTTATACCTCAACGTCCGGGTGCCACTGTGACTACGGACGCCTCCCAGGTAGGGTGGGGGGGGTCATTACCTGGACAGGTCGGTCCAAGGCACATGGCAGATCCAGGAAACGCATTTACATATCAATGTCCTGGAGATGAGAGCGGTACTATTGGTACTCCAAGCTCTCCATCACGCTCTCCCACAGGGCCCGATTACTATCCTATCCGACAACATGTCGGTGGTGTGGTACATAAACAAGCAAGGTGGAACCAGGTCTTACCCACTATGCAGAGAAGCCATGAGACTTTGGCACTGGGCGGTAGATACCAACCGCTTTCTAATGGCAACGCACATACCGGGGAAGTCCAATGTGATTGCGGACAGATTAAGCAGGACCATTCTTTTACCCCACGAGTGGTCCCTCAACCAGGGTATAGCTGCGAAAATCTTCGACAGATGGGGTCTTCCTTGCTGCGACCTGTTTGCCAGCCCTCACAATGCGAAATGCAGAGAGTTCTTCACACTGTTCCCTTCTCAGGGACAGATTCCCAGGGACGCTCTGACTCACATTTGGCCCCCCGGTCTTCTCTATGCCTTCCCTCCGTTCCCCCTCCTACCGAGGGTGATACAGAAGGCCATTTACATGGAGAGCGAGATGATTTTGATTGCCCCGCACTGGCCTCGTCAAGTTTGGTTTCCTTTCCTACAGAGGCATGCGATAGAAGGTCCATGGTTTCTGGATCCGGTGCCAGACCTGTTGACTCATCAGTCAGGACGGCTTCATCCGTCTCTCAGGTCCCTGAAGTTGGCAGCATGGTTACTCCACTTCCATCCTTAGTCCGAGACAATGCTCTTTCCCGGACGTGGTCCACATACTGTCTTCTTCTCATAAACCTTCCACCATCAAACTTTATTCCAGTAAATGGAAAAGGTTTGCCTTCTGGGCTCAAGAACGGGGTATAGATCCTCTCACTGCACCAGTATCGGAGGTTCTGAATTTTCTGGCCTCCCTTTTTCAGTCGGGCTCTTCAGTTTCTACCATTAAGGTTCAGCTAGCGGCGATCTCTAATTTTCATGCTTCATTTGAACCTTCATTGATGTCTCACAAACTTTGTAAGGCTTTCCTTAAAGGGGCTTGGCTCCTTAGGCCTCCTTTATCTCATCCTGTTCCCCCTTGGGATTTGAATATGGTTCTTGCTGCCCTAACTGCCCGTCCTTTCGAACCAGCTGCTACCTGTGATTTAAAATTTCTGTCTTGGAAAGCGGCCTTTTTAGTAGCCATAACGTCTGCCAGGCGAGTTTCAGAACTTCAAGCTCTTTGTTCTGATCCTCCCTATTTGATTTTTCACAAGCATAGAGTTTCATTGAAATTAAACCCTGCATTTATACCAAAAGTGGCCTCCTCTTTCTGTATTCAACAAACTATAGAACTCCCTGTCTTTTTCCAGAATTCTCTAATAGCAGAATATACTTTGCATCAATTGACGTACATAGACAACTGCGTTTTATTTGAATAGAACCGCTCAACGCGAAATCAAATCAATTGTTTGTTTCCTTTGCAGTGAACAAATTGGGTCAACCAGTAACAAAACCTCCATATCTAAATGGATTAAAGATTGTATCATTTTTATTTATTCACAGGCTAACAAAGACCTTCCCTTTCCAGTCAAGGCTCATTCTACCAGGGCAATGGCTACTTCGTAGCTTTTCACTAAGTTATCAATAGATATTTGTGCTGCGGCAACCTGGACTTCTCCGCACACTTTCATTTCTCATTACAAATTGGATGTGGTTTCTCGAGGCAGAGCTTCCTTTGGTTCCACAGTTCTCAGGAGTGTTTTCCAATGAGCCACCGGGATGTAGGTGCTAGGACGCTGTCCCATCTGTTATGAATGTAGGCGCGATAGGATACCATTACATCTTTTAGTTATGTACTTACCCACACTTCGTATGTATGGGATCCATCTCGCCACATTCATAAGTACCCACCCTCCTTCCCCCTTCCATTCGGATTTAGAGGAGCTGTAGTCCCTTTTTTCTTGGCGATCTTTCTTGAAGAACTTTAGTTGGTTATAGTGACTACTAGTTTTTCTGTGTTTGCATGGATGTATGAAAGCGAACAAACAAGATCTGGGGAAGCAGGTGTAGTGCATCCTGGGATAGGGAGTAGCCCAGCCAATGAGAGACTTCGTGCTAGTGTATTAGTTGCCGAGTCGGAGCCGATGGATCGGCTCCGAACCCATCTGTTATGAATGTAGGCGAGATGGATCCCATACATCCGAAGTTATGGTAAGTACATAACTAAAAGTTTTTTCCTACCATTAGGGCTGTTCCTGCAGTGTTTTTTGTACTATGATTAGTTTAGTTAGGTTAAAATGTATTGGATATGGGCATGAGCTAATAATTCAGGATGTCCATGAGAGGTACATGGACTGTCTTGGGGATGCCGATCTTGAGTCCCCTTGTTTGTGCTGTTTGCAAGGGCTTTTTCTCTTGCACTATTGATTTGAGAAGGGTTGAACGGTCTCCTTCCCTTGGATGACCCCTCATCAGGCTCCTGTAGTAAAGGGGACATGTTATGTCAAAAATAAGGCACAAAGGACCACAAAATCTCTAAGGGAGATTTATAAGTGCTTGGCTCCCTCTACTACTGTTGCTGATGTTCATCGTGTTTCACTATTGCAGTCATTACAATTGGGTTATCCTGCTGGCAGGCTACCCGCAGTCGGCCCGAGTTCCAAAGTCTAGATCAGGCGTCGGTTGCTATCACCTTTTCCCTGACGTCAGTGCGCCAGGGGTATAAAAGATGCAGCCGACGCCATTTTCTTCAGTCTTTCTTGCCGCGCGGTGCCCGAAGCAAAAGCAGTTCACAAGTGCCAGTCGGCCGACTCCTGAGATTTTCAAATTCGAATTTCAGATCCGAAGTCTTCATTAAAGTTAAGTACCCCGTTGGGGAAACTTTTTTCTTGCTCCAGTACGATGTCAGAAAAAGTTAATAATTGTATTTCTTGTGGGAAGCAAATACCTCATAAGGATTTTCATTCTTACTGTATTCCTTGCCTAGGCCCTGACCATGACATTGCTAGTTGTCGGTTTTGTGCTAGATTTAACCAACGCACTATTAAGCGTCGGTACGATTTTGCATTTCATTACTTTGGCAGAAGATTCAATTATATAATGCCGTTGAAACAGCCGACTACCGGAGTTTATAAAAAGCGCAAAGAAAAAGAAAAGGACAGGCATCTGAGGTCCAAAACCGACGACGAGACTTCCTCTAGGCCTGTCACCGGTTCTCAGCGAGGTGCTTTCGCAGCCCCTGATGCCCGCTACCTCAGAGCCACAGGCTGCTTTCGACTCCCACGTGGCACTGACTAGGCCGCTGGAAACTCAAGGTATTGGACACTCTGAAACTATTACCTCAGATGGGTCCGGAGCAGCTGAGCAGGCATCGGCTTCTGAGGGTGTTTTCAGGCCTACACAGTTATATGTAAAACCAATTTCAGCTTCAAAGGCAAAGACTAAAGCAGCTCTAAAGACAAAGAAACAAGTACAGCATTCTCATGGACAGGCCTCCATGCCTAAAAAACATATGCTTAAAATGGCCAAAGACCTAATTACTTTGATCAGGGGTTCCCATCACCCTCCTGATAAGAGGCCTAGGCAAGAGATAGAATATGAATCTTCAGATCAGGTTTCCATTTCCTCTGATTACTCTTCTGAACAGGAATATTCTCTTCCTCCCTATGAGGATTCTGATGCTGAAGAATCTATCCCTTCAGCCTCTCCTTTTGAGGATTATTTCTTTGGGGAGACCTTGCATACTATGATGGAGCATTTCCACTGGGAGAGCCAAGATTACTCAGAATCCAAGAAAAGGCTCGGAGTCTTCCTTTTATTACCTCAGCACAGGCCTCTTGCTATTCCTTCTGTTTTAGACATTGTAGATGATGTATTTTCAGAGTCCGGTCTGTCTCCTGACTCTTTACCACCAGCTCCTGTTAAACCAGACAGATACTACAGGGTTCTTGATTCACATAAATTTCTTTATAAAAACCCTGCTGCTGACCCAGAAACTATCTCTCAGGGTCCCAAAGGGGTCAAGGCTTGCACTGCAAAAAAACCCTATTCCCTCTGATGGGGATTCAAGGGCCCTGAAAAGATGGGGGAAAAAGATTTATACTTCTGCTTCCTTGGCTGTAAGAGCTTTAAATTGTCAGTTTCATATGCTTAAATATCAGCAATATCTTATGTCACTGCTTAAACAGAACATGTTGACAAATTCAGAATGTGCAGAAAACAAAGAAATGCAGGATTTATTGCATGCAGCTGAACAAGTGGGAAAGCATACTTTGCAATGTGATTTTGATTCTCTAGAGGCCTCCTGCAGGGTTGCTGTTACAGGTTCTGTCATTAGGAGGCATGCTTGGTTAAAAGAACAGAGTCTGCCTGATCATGTTAAAGCAAAACTATTAGATGCTCCATTATAGCATGATACCTTGTTTGGTGTTAAAGCAGAAGAGGTGTTGAAGAAAATGGAGGACAAAGCTAAATCTATGCAAACATATAAGTCAAGGATTTCTTATAGGTACAGCCTCCCAGATTTAGCAGGAACTGGCCTACAAAGAATTGGTCCTTTCCAGTGTCGGACAGGCCACAAAGAGGCAGATGCAGACGTTCCAGAGGCAGATCACAGCCTCGAGGCTCATACAGGCCTAAACAATGGGGTGCTTCTACCTCCAAAAGTGGAGAGGAAAAATCACAGCCATACAGAAAACAGTCTCAATGACTTTCCCCTGCCAGCACCAAGCACTTACCTTCTGGCAGCTCCGTTGGGGGGGGGGGGGCTAGCACTTTTTCACAAAATTGGCACATGATCACCCAGGACAAATGGGTCTTAAATATCGTATCACAAGGCTACAGGTTTCACTTTCACACCCTGCCAAGGCCAAACGGTATGCCAGACCTGCCAAGCAATCAGTGGGCAGAGGCACAAAAACAAGTTTCATCCCTCATGGACTTGAGAGCCATTCAGCAAGTAACACAGCAAGAGCAGGGACTAGGATTTTACAAAAGGCTATTCTTGGTGCCCAGAAAGGACAAAGCCTGGAGACCAGTACTGGACCGGTCTATCCTAAACACATTCCTGGATATTCCAAAATTCAGAATGTTAACTCTGCAGCAGCTTCTGCCCATGCTGGGCAAGAAGGCTTGGCTTGTGACTTTAGACCTAAAAGAGGCATACCTGCAAGTCCCAATCAGACAATCATGCAGAAGATACCTCAGATTTATAGCTGGCTCAATGCACTACCCTTTGGCTTATCTACTGCACCCAGGATCTTCACAAAATGCCTGGCACCAGTAATTGCATTTTGCAGACAAAGAGGAATACAAATATATCCTTACTTGGACGACTGCCTTATTCAAGCAGAGAACAAGGACATTCTACTACAGCAGCTGGCGTTTGTAAAAAGATTACTAACAGGTCTAGGGTACACAGTAAATGAAAAGAAATCAAAACTCATACCCTCTCAAGAGATAATATTTCGGGGTGCAAGCTTAAATACAACTGCCCAGATGGCTTATCTCACGCCAGACAAACACAGACAGCTGACTACTTATTTCAAAATGTTGGCAACAAAGACCGAGTTATCTGCAAGAAAAATTCTGCAGGCTTTGGGCTTCATGGCATCTTGCATTCTGCTAATTCCATATGCAAGACTGCATATGAGGAAACTTCAGTGGTATCTAAAAAGTGTTTGGACTCAACATTGCCACAGCCTGGAAACAATAATTACCTTCATTCCCTGCCTGCAACAGGTGTTTCAATGATGGGCAAAAGCCTGTCACCACAACACGGGACAGCCATTCACCTTACCCACAGCCAGGTAGACATTGACAACAGATGCGTCAGATTATGCCTGGGGGGCCCATATGGCAGGAAGATGTATACAGGGCACATGGTCCGCAAGTCAAATGCATTTCCATATCAATCAAAAAGAGATGCTAGCTGTTCAGAATGCCCTGACAGCCTTCAAGGGTTTACTTCATCCACGACAACTACTGATAAAGACGGACAATACTACAGTCATGTGGTACATAAACAAGGTGGGGGGCACACATTCCTACCCCCTCTGCAGGCTAGCCATGAACTTGTGGCACACAGCATTGACTTACAAGTACATCTGCAAGCTCAATTCCTGCCAGGAAGGAAAAATACTCTGGCAGAAGAACTAAGCAGAAATCTAATGGATCGCCACAAATGGAAATTGGATCCACAAGTCTTCAGCATGATAACAAAGACCTGGGGATGCCCGGACATAGACCTGTTTGCCTCTCCTCACAACTAACAAATACAAAGATTCTGCACAAGGACTTATCACAAGCAAGCATGGAAAGTGGATGCTCTATCTTTCAGCTGGAAAACCTAAGAGTATATGCCTTTCCTCCTCTGCCTCTCCTCCCCAAGGTACTCCTCAAGGTCAGACAAGAGAAGCCAAAAATGATACTGATTGCCCCAGACTGGCCCTGCCAGCACTGGTACCTAATCCTAAAGAGCTTGTCTCAATGCCCAGCTTGGACATTACCTCAAATTCCTCACTTATTGACCCAAAAAGACAGTCAGATACTGCACAGCCAACTCAGGACCTTAAACCTGGCAGCATGGCGGATAATGTAGCCATTCAAGACACACCTCTCTCTAAAGCAGTGATGGATGTTATTTTGGTGTCCAGGAGGTCTAGCACCAGAAAATCTTATGCAGAAAAATGGAAGAGATTCTGTGCTTGGAACCAGGCACAAGGTATTGACACGATTGTTCCAAATATTCCTCAGATTTTGCAATACTTAACTGAGATGCTGGATAAAGGCCTTTCCTTTTCATCAATTAAAATTCACGTCTCTGCCATTTCAGCTCATTACAACACATAACCACCTATTTTTTCTCATCCATTACTAAGGCAGTACCTCAGAGAGGCCAAAAACATAACACCTCCAAGGAGAGCACCAATACCTGCATGGGACCTCAACTATGTCTTGGAAAAACTCACACTGCCTCCGTTTGAGCCAGCCTGTGCAGCTGATATAAAATTCTTATCCTGGAAAACAGCTCTGATCCTAGCAATAACCTCCGCTAGACGAGTCTCAGAGTTACAGGCACTCATGGCTGTGGAACCTTTTATCATTTTCCATCCTGACAGGGTTTCTCTGAGGACAAACCCTACATTTATGCCTAAGGTAGTGTCCAGTGTGGCCCTTAACCAAACAATTAATTTGCCTACATTTTACCCAAACCCACAGAATAAGGGTATGAGACTTCTGCATTCTTTGGACATTCACAGGCATCTATGCTTCTACTTGGACAGAACCAAAGCTTTCAGAAAGACTGAACAACTTCTAGTGGCATATGCTGCAGGATCACAAGGAAAGCCTATCTCAAAGCAGACTATTTCAAAGTGGATAGGCCACTGCATTCGTTTCTGCTATGGCAAATCAGTGCCTAAGGGCATTAGGCCACATTCAGCCAGAGCAGCCACTTCAGCAGCCTTCCTCAGAAGAGTACCAACCAAAGACATCTTAGAGGCTGCAACTTGGAGTTCAGTGCATACTTTTACAAAGCACTATCACTTACCTCTCTACTCTAAATCCAGGGCAGACTTTGCCACTGCAGTTCTGCAGGGCCTGATAGCCTCTCCTAATCCTATTTAGCACCAACCTCCCAACCTTAGCTTTGGGATTCAACCCAATTGTAATGACTGCAACAGTGAAACACGGCGAACATAGTACAGTTGTGTACCTACCATAAATGTAGATGTTCGAGTGTATTCACTGTTGCAGTCCAGGTTACCCTCCCACCATCCCCCTTTTCCTTGCTGGGACTTATCTGTATTTCTCTGTTCTATACAACCTATGTGGTGTATTTGCCTGTAGATGAAGGAAAAGTTGTCTTTTGTGTATGCATGCTTATTGGCATACTTTAGCCTACCATTTTAGGGGCACCTGACATCTGGGCAAGAAAAACTGAAGAAAATGGCGTCGGCTGCATCTTTTATACCCCTGGCGCACTGACGTCAGGGATGAGGTGACAGCAACCGACGCCGGACCTAGACTTTGGAACTCGGGCCGATTGCGGGTAGCCTGCCAGCAGGATAACCCAATTGTAATGACTGTAACAGTGAATACACTCTAACATCTACATTTATGGTAGATACACAACTGTACTTTTCTGCTCTGCCAGTCCGAAGGTCCCAATACCCTTGATTCCCCTGTGGCCTCTGTTCCAACACTTCAGAGCTGATCGACTTCTGGGCATGGTATCTCAGAGCAGATCTGCTTCAATTCCCCTACCTCTGTGCCTGTCTCCTTTGGCTCTATTACCTTGGAGACCGTCTTCTTTGGCTCTGATTGCAGGCGCGGCTCCTTCCTCGACCATTAACATGCTGAGCCCTTTCCTCGCCAGAGGAACGTCTTAGAGGAAAACATTTTCTTCCTTTTCCCTTTATACTGCACAGAAGTTTTCACGGGAGTCCACCCCATCTCTGCCTTGGATCCATGCCTAACAAGTCTTATCCATAAACCGGAGCAATTACCTAGTTGGCAATCTTCCAAGCCTCCCTTGGTGGCTTCTTCAGCGCTGTCATCTTGGTCTGTTGGGAGCTTGAAAGCTTCAGAACTGGAGCAGTTGATGCGGTCCTTTTTACAACCACAGATGTAGTTAGGCCTTATCCGTCAGCTCCAGGCCCTTGTTCCAAAGCTGTGGCTCCTTTATGGTGGTTTTCTCCCTATTGCTCAATAGAGCTGAAGTATTTGAAGCCAGTTGTCTTCCATTCCCTAGGACTAGATCTGGCGGCTTAGCCTATTTCGACTCCGATCCCTACCTTCATTTCCATGACTCTGGCAGTGTCAGAGTAGGGTTGATCTCTGGGCTAACAGGTCAAGGCTGGGGGGTTGGCATGTCTGGTTTGATTCCATTTTCAGGTCATCTCTTCCCCTGCTTAAGGCCTCTGCTTTTGATAGATCAGCCCCAGTCGTGGCATCAGGGCAGGGAAGAGAGTGGCTGTGGATTGCATTGCATCCTTGGGGTCTTAAGACTGCATCTCTGGTCAGCTGGCTTCTGCTTATGACATTGTGGAAAGAATGTTTTCCCATCAGGCAAGGGAGTGGTCAGGTACTAATGGTACCCACCCCCCTCCACATCTATGCCTATAGTCACTACTCATCTTACTCCAGGACAGCTCAGGACCCCCAGCCACTTCCAGTCCCTCCCCTCCAAGTCAGGAAGTTTTGGGTAAGAGGTAGTGCAAGAGGAAACACCTGGACTTGCCTGAGGAGTCCCTTATGAGGATACTGACCTTGAAGAGGGAGAGAGCACCCCTCCCCCTGTGAAGATGCCTCTTTCAGCTAGCGTTTGTAGATGTTCTTCGTGTTTCATTGTTGCAGTCATTACATTTGTGTTATCCTGCTGGCAGGTTGCTCTCAGTCGGCCTGAATTCCAAAGTCTTGGGTCCTGCATCGGTTGCTGTCGCCAGGTCGTCAGAGGTATAAAAGATGCAGCCGACGCCATTTTCTTCAGTCTTTCTTGCCGCGCGGTGCCCGAAGCAGAAGCAGTTCGCAAGTGCCAGTCGGCTGACTCCTGAGATTTTCGTGTTCGAATTTCAGATCCGAAGTCTTCATTAAAAGCTAAGTACCCCGTTGGGGCAACTTTTTTCTTGCTCCAGTCCGATGTTAATAATTGTATTTCTTGTGGGAAGCAAATACCTCATAAGGACTTTCATTCTTACTGTATTCCTTGCCTAAGCCCTGACCGCGACGTAGCTAGTTGTCGGTTTTGTGCTAGGTTTAACCAATGCACTATTAAGCGTCAGTACGATTTTGCATTAAGCTATTTTGGCTGAAGATTTAATTATACAATGTCGTCGGATAGCCATCCGACAACCGGAGTTCACAAAACAAAAAGAAAGAGACAGGCTACCGAGGTCCAAAACCGACGACGAGGCCTCTCCTAAGCCAGTCGCCGGTTCTCAGTGAGGCGCTTTCACAGCCTCTGACACCTGCGTGGAGTCGGCAAGGCCACTAGAAGCTCAAAGTATTTGAGCCTCGGAGACTATTCCCTCAGATGGGTCCGGAGCCGCTGAGCAGGCATCGGCTTCTGAGGGTGTATTCAGACCTACACAATTATACATTAAAACGACTTCAGCTTTAAAGACAAAGAAACAAGTTCAACAGCCTCATGGACAGGCCTCCATGCCCAAAAAACAGATGCTCAAAATGGCCGAAGACTTAATTGGCTTGATCAGGGGTTCCCATACCCCTCCTGATAAGAGGCCTAGGCAAGAGAGAGACTATGAATCTTCAGATCAGGTTTCCATTTCTTCTGATTCCTCTTCTGATCAGGAATATTCAGTTCCCCCCTATGAGGATTCTGATGCTGAATAATCTATTCCTTCAGCTTTTTCTCCTGAGGACTACTCTTTTGGGGAAACCTTGCATACCATGAGGGAGCATTTCCACTGGGAGAGCCAAGATTTTTCAGAATCTAAGAAAAGGCTCAGAGACTTACTTTTACTACCTCA
This sequence comes from Protopterus annectens, assembly GCF_019279795.1. Taxonomy (NCBI): domain Eukaryota; kingdom Metazoa; phylum Chordata; order Ceratodontiformes; family Protopteridae; genus Protopterus; species Protopterus annectens. The sequence continues at coordinate 122,514,582 of NC_056732.1, forward strand.
ACACAGGCCTCTAGCTATTCCACCTGTGTTAGACATTGTAGATGATGTGTTTTCAGAGTCTAGTCTGACCCCTGACTCCTTACCTCCAGCTCCTGTTAAGCTGGACAGATACTACAGGGTTCCTGACTTTCACAAATTCCTTTTCAGAAACCCTGCTGCAGACCCAGAAACTATTTCTCATGGTCCCAAGGGGGTCAAGGCTTCCACTGTAAAAAACCCTACCCCGTCTGACAGAGATTCTAGGGCACTAGACAGATGGGGAAAAAAGATTTACACATCTGCTACCTTGGCTATAAGGGCCTTAAATTGCCAGTTTAATATGCTCAAATATCAGCAATATATCATGACACTGCTTAAACAGAAAATGTTGATAAATTTTGAATGTGCAGAAAAAGAAATGCAGGATTTATTGCATGCAGCTGAACAAGTTGGAAAGCATACTTTGCAATGTGGTTTTGATTCTCTAGAGGCCTCCTGCAGGGCCGCTGTTACGGGTTCTGTCATTAGGAGGCATGCTTGGTTAAAGGAACAAAATCTGCCTGATCATGCCAAAGCAAAATTATTAGATGCTCCATTACAGCATGATACCCTGTTTGGTGTTAAGGCAGAAGAGGTGTTAAAGAAAATGGAGGACAAAGCTAAATCTATGCAAACGGTCAAGGAATTCTTACAGGTACAGCCTCCTAGGTTTAGCAGACACTGGCCTACAAAGAATTGGTCCTTTCCAGTGTCAGACAGACCTCAAAGGGGCAGATCCAGATGCCCTAGAGGCAAATCCCAGCCACAAGGTTCGTACAGGTCTAAGCAATGGGGTGCTTCTACCTCCAAAAATGGAGAGGGCAAATGACAACCATACAGGAAACAGTCCCAATGACTTCCCCTGCCATTACCAAGCACTTATCTTTTGGCAGCACCCTTAGGGGGAAAGTAGCACTTTTTTCTTGAAATTGGCACATTATTACCCAGGACAAATGGGTTCTAGACATAGTGTCACAAGGCTACAAGTTTCACTTCCATGCCCTGCCAAGGACAAACGGTTGGCCAGACCTGCCAAAAAATCAATGGGCAGAGGCTCAAAAACAAGTTGCATCTCTCATGCACATGGGGGCTATTCAACAACTGCCACAGCAAGAGCAGGGACAAGGATTTTACTCAAGACTATTCGTGGTACCCAGAAAGGACAAAGCATGGAGACCAATACTGGACCTATCGATTCTAAACACTTACCTGGCTATACCCAAATTCAGGATGTTGACCTTGCAGCAGCTTCTGCCCATGCTGGGCAGCAAGGCTTGGCTCGTGACTTTAGACCTAAAAGAGGCATACCTGCATGTTCCAATCAGAAAATCATGCAGAAGATACCTCAGATTCAAGGCTGGCTCAAGCATTACCAATTCCCTGCACTGCCCTTTGGCTTATCTACTGCGCCCAGGGTCTTCACAAAGAGAGTTCCTTTTGCTACCCCAGCACAGACCCCTTGCTATTCCACCTGTGTTAGACATTGTGGATGATGTTTATTCAGACTCTAGCCTTAACCCTGATTCATTACCTCCTGCACCAGCCAAACCAAACAGATACTACAGAGTCCCTGACTCGCATAAATTCCTATATAAAAGCCCTGTTGCTGACCCAGAAACCATTTCCCAGGGTCCCAAAGGGGTTAAGGCCTCTATTGCTAAAAATCCTGTACCATCTAAAAGGGATTCTAGAACACTAGACAGATGGGGAAATAAAGTATATACCTCGGCTACTCTAGCTATGAGGGCCTTAAATTGCCAGTTTTACATGCTGAAATATCAACAATATTTGATGTCTCAATTAAAACAAAAAATGAGCACACATACAGAGCAGCCTGATTACAAGGAAATGCAAGATTTGTTGCATGCAGCAGAACAAGTGGGAAAACATACTTTGCAATGTGGATTTGATTCATTGGAAGCCTCTTGCAGAGCAGCTGTAACAGGGTCTGTCATTCGTAGGCATGCTTGGTTAAAAGAACAAACTTTACCTGATCATGTTAAAGCAAAGTTATTCTATGCACCCTTACAGCAGGATGTTTTATTTGGTGTGAAAGCAGAAGAGGTTTTAAAGAAAATGGAGGATAAGGCAAAATCTATGCAGACGGTCAATGATTTTTTACAGGTCCAACCCCCTCGTTTCAGCAGAAATTGGCCAACCAAAAACTGGTCCTTTCCAACTTCTGACAGACCTCAGAGGGACAAATACAGACGCCCAAGGGGCAGAGGTCAGCCACAAGGCTCTTACAAGCCACGACAATGGGGTGCTACAACCCAGAAAGGAGGAAAAGACAGGTCTCAAACTATCAGGAGGCAATCACAATGACTTACCCCTCAGACTGCCAAGCAAATCACTCTTGGCAGCTCCCTTGGGAGGAAAACTTGCACTTTTTGCAGACAATTGGCACATCATCACAAAAGACAAATGGATCCTAATTATTATAACTCAAGGATACAGGTTCCACTTTCACACTTTACCAAGGATAAAAGGAATGCCAAACCTGCCATGAAATCAACGGGCAGAGGCTCAAAGACAAATGACAGCACTCATGGACATGAGAGCCATTCAACAGGTTCCTACACAGGAGCAAGGACAAGGATTTTACTCAAGACTCTTGCTGGTTCCCCGAAAGGACAAAGCCTGGAGAACCATTCTGGACCTTTCAATTCTAAACACATACCTGGAAGTATCCAAATTCAAGATGCTCATACTACAGCAACGTCTTCCCATGCTGGGCAAGAAGGCTTGGCTAGTAACATTGGACCTCAAGGAGGCATACCTGCATGTCCCCATCAGACAAAATTGCAGAATATACCTACGATTTATAGCAGGTACAACTCATTACTAATTCTCTGCACTGCCCTTTGGCTTATCTACTGCACCTAGGGTCTTCACAAAATGCCTGGCACCAGTAATTGCATACTGCAGACAAAGAGGAATCCAAATATATCCATACCTGGACGACTGCCTTATTCAAGCGGACAGCAAGGACATTCATTTAAAACATCTGGCGTTTGTAAAAAAAACTACTACGTTGCCTAGGGCACACAGTAAACGAAAAGAAGTCAAAATTAGTGCCCTCACAAGACATAATATTCCTGGGTGCCAGCTTAAATACAACGGCCCAGATGGCTTATCTCACGCCAGACAAGCAAGGACAACTCACTCAGTACTTCAAAATGATGGCAACAAAGACCCAACTCCCTGCAAGAAAAATTCTGCAGACCTTGGGATTCATGGCATCTTGCATACTACTAATACCATATGCCAGACTGCATATGAGGAAATTACAATGGTACCTGAAAAGCATATGGACTCAACACAGCCACAGCTTGGAAACAATAATACCACTAATTCCCTGCCTTCAACAGGAGTTTCTATGGTGGGCTCAGGCATGTCACCTCAACAAGGATCAGCCTTTCACCTTGCCCACAGCCAGGCAAACAATGACAACAGATGCATCGGATTATGCCTGGGGAGCACACATGGCATGACAGTGTATTCAGGGCAAATGGTCTGCAGATCAAATGCATCTCCACATCAATCAAAAAGAGATGCTAGCTGTACAAAATGCCCTAACAGCTTTCAAGGACCTCCTACATCCAGGACAACTTTTAATAAAGATGGACAACACCACAGTGATGCGGTACATAAACAAACAAGGGGGCACACATTCCTACCCCCTATGCAAGCAAGTAATGACTTTGTGGAACACAGCACTGACCTACCAAGTTCAACTACAAGCACAATTCCTGCCAGGAAAGAAAAATACATTGGCAGACAAACTAAGCAGAAATATCATGGATCCTCACGAGTGGAAACTAGACCCACAAGTATTCACAATGATAATTCAAAAATGGGGGAGCCCAGACATAGATCTGTTTGCCTCCCCCCAAAACTACCAACTGCGAAAGTTTTGCACAAGGACATACCACACACTAGCTTGGAAAGTGGACGCCCACTCATTCAGTTGGAAAACACTAACAGTGTATGCCTTTCCTCCACTGCCTCTTCTGGCAAAGGTGCTGCTAAAAGCCAGATTAAAGAGGCCACAAATGATACTCATTGCTCCAGACTGGCCACGCCAGCACTGGTATCCAGTATTAAGGAACATGGCTCAAGGCCCACCATGGATTTTACCTCACATTCCTCACCCGCTGACTCAGCAAAACAATCAGATTCTACACAGCCAGCTCAAGACTTTAAATCTGGCTGCATGGCAGATTAACTAAACAACCAGTCAACGCTTCTCTCTATAGCTGTTATGGATGTCATTCTGGTGGCTAGGAGACCCAGCACCAGGAAAACCTACTCAGACAAATGGAAAAGATTCTGCACCTGGAACCAGGCTAAAGGCCAAAATCCTCTTGTCCCAAATATTCCTCAGATTCTGCAATATTTAACTGAGATGTTGCACAAAGGCCTTTCCTTTTCATCTGTAAAGATCCACGCTTCAGCTATTTCAGCTCATTACAACACGGATCCTCCTATTTTTTCACATCTATTATTAAGACAGTACCTCAGAGGGGCTAAGAACATAACACCGCCCCGAAGAGCACCAACTTGGGACCTCAATTTTGTTTTGGAAAAACTTACACTACCGCCCTTCGAGCCAGTTTTTTCAGCTGATTTACAGTTTTTATCATGGAAAACTGCCCTGCTGCTAGCAATAACTTCAGCATGAAGAGTCTCAGGGCTACAGGCCCTAATGGCGGTGGAGCCTTTCATCATTTTTCATCAAGACAGTCTCTTTATGAACTAACCCTTCCTTTATGCCAAAGGTAGTATCCAGTGTGGCTCTAAACCAAACCATTCATTTACCCACCTTTTATCCAAACCCCCAGAATAAAGGGGAAAGGCTCCTACACTCTTTGGACATTCACAGGCAATTGCATTTCTACTTGGATAAAATAAAGATTTTCAGAAAATCTCATCAGTTCTTTGTATCCTATGCTGCAGGATCTCAAGGAAAGCCTATATCAAAACAGACCATTTCAAAATGGATAGGACATTGTATCTGTTTCTGCTACAAGCCTACACACACCATGGGAAAACCTGTACGTGGTAACATTAGGCCTCATTCCACCAGGGCTACAGCAACATCAGCAGCCTTCCTCAGAGGGGTACCAACCAAGGATATTTTGGAAGCTGCAATTTGGAGTTCAATGCACACCTTCACCAAGCACTATCACTTACCTCTATACTCAAAAAACAGAGCTGGCTTTGCCACTGCAGTCTTGCAGGGCCTACTAGCTTCTCCAAACCCTGTTTAGTACCAACCGCCCAGCCTTAGCTTTGGGATTCAACTCAAGTGTGATGACTGCAGCAGTGTAACACGATGAACATAGTACAGTTTTGTACCTACCATAAATGTAGATGTTCAAGTGTTCACATTGCTGCAGTCCAGGTTACCCTCCCACCTTCCCCTCTTCTTACCTGGGTGTTATCTATAGCTCCCTGTATATACAATCTCTAAGATGTATTTCTATATGGTATATTTGCTTACAGCTGTAGCTATTGTTTTCTACTTATGTAATTTACTTAGGATTATGTATTGCCTTCCTATTTGGGGGCACCTGACATCTGGGGCACGAAAAACTGAAGAAAATGGCTTTGGCTGCCTCTTTTATACCCCCTGTCGCACTGATGTCCGGGAAGAAGCGACAGCAACCGACGCCGGACCAAGACTGCGGGACCGCCTGACGGCAGATAACCCAAGTGTGATGACTGCAGCAGTGTGAACACTCGAACATCTACATTTATGGTAGGTACAAAACTGTACTTTCCTGATGGTCATGGTGCATTCCATTGTGCCTCTATTGAGGAAGGGTGACTGGATGTGCTCAATCAATCTCAAGCACACTTACCATCATATAAGGATTGTGAGGAGGTCCAGAACATTTCTGCACTTCCAGCTGGAGGCTGAACATTACCAGTTTAGAGTATATTTGCTCTCACCATTGTCCCCCTGATGTTCACAAAATATGTGGTAATAGTGTCAGTCTGGCTCAGCTTGCAGGGGTTCCAGGTCTTTCCTTATCTGGGGGATTGGCTTCTAACTTCCCCCACAAGAGCATCCTTAGTCATGGCCAGAATACTCCAGCTGTGCAGTTCCTTAGGGATCACTATCATCTATCATAAATACAGTCTCCATACTGTTCACTCAGTAGAGTTTGTAGTTTGCCACTTGGACATAGTCTCCCAGATTGCAAAACCTCCAGAGTTCAGAGTGTTGAACATTTGGTGTCTGTCAGGTTCCTTGCCTTCTTACTGGAAGCCTCCAGCTTTTCTTCTTCTTCTTCTCATGCTCTTAGGCCATGTGGCAGCTGCCATCTGTTTAGTTCCTTTGACCAGGTATCACATGAGGGTACTGCAGTGGACTTTGTTGATACAGTTGTCATACTTAACCCATTCAGTGGACTTTCCTGTACTTCTGACCACTGTTGATCAAGTCAAGTGATTGGACTCTCCACTGGTGTCCACCAGGAGACCACCAGTTTGTTCTTGCCCCTTCTCAGGCCACAGTTACAGTAGACACCTTTGTTCTAGGGTGGGGTGGGGGAGCATTTTGAAGGGATAACTATCTAGGGGATGTGGTCAGCTAACCAAGACCAGCCTGCACATCAGTATCTTGAAGATGAGGGTGATCTGCTTCACGTTGCAGGCTTTTCAGCACATTCTCCTCAAGGGTTTGATTTGTGTCCAGATGGACAATGTCAGTGGTCTGGTACCTGAACAAATGGGGGAAACTTGTTCATACCCTCTTTGTTGGGAGGCCATGAGAATATGGTAGTGGCCGATTTTGTCTTGGTGATTTTTGATTTCAGTACACATCCATGAGAAATCCAACATTGACAGTCTAAGCAGGAATATTTTCCTTCCTCATGAGTGGTCCATGAATCAGAAGGTTGCTGTTCAGAGATTTTGGCACCGAGGCACCCCGTATTGAGACCTGTTCACTTCCCTGTCCAGCACCAAGTACAGCAGATAGACAAATTCACCACCGTAACAGGAACAGGCAAGCAAAAACTGAGGGTGATGCTACTAAATGCTAGAAGTCTAAATCTCAAAATGCACTCACTCGAGGCACTCCTTAAAATGGAGAACATCGATATCTGTGCAGTGACTGAGACCTGGTTCAAGGCTCCAGAGAGCACCCCTGCACTACCAGGCTATAACTCATACCACACTTTTCGGCCATGTAACCTGGACCGGAACATCAAAGACGGAGGTGTATCCATATTCATTAAGGATATCCACGCATCCAGGCTAGTTGCTCAGCATAATGCAGCTGAGGTTATCCAAGTGCAACTAACTCTGGGCAAAACTGCAATCCAAATTGTAGCTTGCTACAGATCACCCACCATGCCCCAGGATTCCCACTCCTCTTTTCTTGATGTACTGGAAAGTATTAGGGTTCAACCAAACACCCTAATAATGGGCAATTTCAACTACCCCACCATTAACTGGGAAAACTACTCATGTACCAACTTCTTCGCTCAACACTTTCTGGAATTCATAAACTCCAGTGCCCTGGATCAACTTATCCACACCCCCACCAGGGTCAACAATATCCTAGATCTAGTCATTACCAACATGAGTGACCGGTGTTCCACACCTGAAGTCAACACCTCATTGGTCCGATCCGACCATAAGCTAATTACCCTAGATATCTACATCCACCCCCCCCCCCCCCATTAAGGAAACCATGGTAAAATTTTTTCCAAAGCCAACTTCATGCTTCTTAAGACAGAAGTGGTGAACTTCATGACACCCATGCAGATGGACAATACAGTTAACGACTACTGAATCATACACAATTGCATTTTATAAGCACTTACATGAGAGCATGGATCGTTCTATCCCAAACAGAACCAAGACGCTATCCTCCAAAAAAAGGAAGCCAATCTGGTGGTCCCCTGCCATAAACAAACTGTACAACAGAAGGAAGAAACTGTTGCAAAAGAGACTAAAATCCCATTAGTGGAGGAGCTCCCTGGTCAGCCTCAGTAAGAAGCTGCAATCCCCGATAAAAATCCTCCAAAGCTAGTTGCGAAAACAAAATTGCCACTGATTCTAAAGACATCCACAAAGCATTCTATAGCTATGTCAAGAATCTCAATGGCAACACTCAGATCTGCTCTGAGTTACAGTACAATGGCAATAAATATACAGACCCAACTGATATTGCCAACATCCTGGCAGATAGGTTTAGTGCTAACTTTACCCCCCCTCTCACCCCCTAAAGAGCCCATCTCTATACCAGAAGAATGCAAAGTTTCTGTAATCACGGCTGCACAGGTAAAAACCACACTCTCCAAAGCCAAGAACGCAGCATCCATGGGACCAGACAACATCCCAGGCTGCATTCTACATGAACTACAGAACGAACTGGCACCCCACCTAAGTACCATGTTCAATCATAGCCTCACCTCAGGCTTTGTGCCTGCTGAATGGTACACAGCAACAGTTATCCCACTCCCCAAGGGGGAGCCACCACAGACCCCGGGAACTACTGCCCCATTAGCCTGACAAGCCTGGTCTGCAAGGCCATGGAACATATCATTATGGAACTTATAAACAAAGACATTGGTAATCTATAAACTTTGGACCCCACCGAGTTCGGGTTTGTAAAAGGCAGATCATGTCTCTTAAACCTGATAGACTTCTTTGAAGCAGTCACCAAAGCCGTATTCAAGGGTAAGGTGGTTCACACAGCCTATCTAGATCTTGCGAAGGCTGTGTGAACCACCTTACCCTTGAATACGGCTTTGGTGACTGCTTCAAAGCCGTATTCAAGGGTAAGGTGGTTCACACAGCCTATCTAGATCTTGCCAAGGCTTTCGACACCATCCCCCACTCTGGAATTATAGATAAACTCACTAAACTAGGTATAAATCCCTATGTCACAAGATGGGTTGCCAACTGGCTCACTGACAGAACCCACACTGTGAAAGTAGCAGACTCCAAATCCGACTTCAGAACAGTGACAAGTGGAGTACCACAGGGTTCAGTCCTGGGTCCTCTCCTGTTTGGTTTCAAACACAAAAGGTCTTTGGCTAACGAAGTTCGCAGATGACTGCAAACTAGGAGCCATAATCGAAACTTCTAACGATGTGGACATCCTACAAAAGGGCCTCACTGAGAGAGATGCCTGGTGTCAAAGCCATGGCCTCAAGCTCAGTGCCAAAAAGTGCATTGTCATCCCCTTTGGTAAAAGCTCTGTACCCATGAACTGCAACATAGGCGGTAGTATACTTGACACCAAAAGTGTGATAAGAGACCTTGGGACACAGGTGGACAGTAGTCTCTCCTTTGATAATCACATCGCCACAGTAGTCAGGAAATCCTTCTATGTGGCACACCTCATCACAAAAGGTTTCTCATCCAGAATAAAAGAGGTCATTGTTCCCCTCTACTCATCACTCATTAGACCCATTATAGAGTACAACGTCCCTTTTGGTATGCACCTCACAAGACATCTACAACAACTGGAAAGGCCACAGAAATACCTCACAAAGAGGATTACCGGCCTCAAACAGATGCCCTACACAGACTGTCTCAAAAAACTCCAGCTTTACTCTGTCGCATATCGCCTAATCAGAGGCAATCTCTGCCTAACATACAAAGCTATGTCAAACCCAGAGCTGTTGGACATGTTCCACTTGAAGAAATCCCAATCCCTCCGAGCTACACGCTCTAGGGACCTAAACCTTGTCACAATAAACAGAACATGCCAGAGGGATAGATTCCTTTCCCAGAGACTTCCCATACTCTGGATTAAACTACCTATCTATATCAAACAAAGCTCCTCATTAGCACTCTTCAAGAAAAATCTTGATGATTGGATGGAAAATAGGAAATTCACCCCGGGGATCACCTCTGTGGCTCTGCTCAACAGTGGCACAGGAAAATAATTTTCTTGGGTGGCAAAAACCAGGGTACCTTTTTGGCTGGGTTTGTATAGACCCTAAGGCCGATAGCCTAGTACCTACCTATGAACCTATAGTCAGTGGCCATACCTATGAACCTATAGTCAGTGGCCATAATCCAGGAATAGTCTCTTGTATGATTGTCCACAGGGTCTTCTATATGCATATCCTTCTACATCTTTAATAAAGTTTGTTCAGAAAGTGACCTGTTGCTAAGTCTACTCATAATTTCCCCCCATTTGGCCTCACCAGGTGTGGTTCCGCTTTCTTTGGCCTCTTCTTGTGCCCTGGATTCCATTCCAGATCCGATTTCTTACCTGGTGGGCCTGGATCTACCCAGCCTTCAGATGCTCAGGTTAGTCGCATGGTTTCTCCAACTCCCTTGATGGCAAGGAATTCCAAACTGCCAGAAGGAGTCATACATTTCTTAGGTTCTTCCCAGAAGACATCTTTTCATAAGGTATATGCTAGTAAATGGAAGTGTTTCTCCTTGTGGGCTAACCTTTGGGGCTTTGATTCTTTTTTAATTAATTGGAGGCTGTTCTGGACTTTGTTGTGGATTAGTTTAACTCTGGGTCCAGTTATTCTACTATTAAGGCACAACAGACAGCTGTATCCAATTTTCATATTGATAGGAATAATGTGACATTGGCTGCCCTTAAGATCTTGAAACTTCCAAGATGACTGGACATTCAGTAGCAGCTTGTTTCTAGCTCTCCCACTGTGAAAAGAAACTTAACAGAGAAGGCCAGTAGACTTGTGTTTATGGGTAAATTTCAGTAACTAGCTAGTAAGTGCACTGCTTGGATGCCAAGAATAAAGAAATACAGAAGACCTGGAAAAAATCAGCTATAAAAAGTGAGGAAGAAATGCTGACTGGTGAAAGTTCTTCAGTTGTTCAACAAAAAGCATTGCAACATTCAGACTTGACTTCCAGTAACCTACAGGAAGATATAAGACAACTGCATACAGACCTGGGTAAAATAAACAAAACATTGATGGAGTTTATCAATACAAACAACAAAAGACTGGAAAAAATGGAAGACACTTTAAACAGATATCCAAATGAGGTGATAAAAGCTGCAAAAATCAGAGGTCGAAATGAAGAAAAGGCTGGCTAAATACATAACTGCTCAGGAAGAGTTGTTTAAAACATAATAGAATTAGAGGACAGAGCATGTAAGGAAAACCTGAGATTTTCAGCTAAACCAGAAAAGCTGGAAGGAACAAACTGCATTAAATTTATGAAAGCACAATTAAGGAACTAGACTGGTATTCCACAGCAGGAGTTGTTAGTTGAAAGAGCACATCGTGTGAATGCTCCAAACCTAGCTATAAGAAAGCAACCTAGTCCTTTAATAGCAAAGATGCAATCCTACCAGAAGAAGGAGTTGTAGCAGAAGGACAAAATACTAGAAGTGGGAGACAGCAGAGTATTTGTGGAGAATGATTACTTATTGTATGCCAGGCAGAAGAGGAGTAACTTCATTCCAGTATTCAGGGCATGTTGAGAGACAGGTGTGAGATTCAAATTCCTGTATCCAGCTGTCTTCCCTGGAGGGACAAAATTATTTTTTGATGGTGCATGCTGAGGAGGAAATACAAAAGTGTGTCTGATACAAAGTGAGCTGTGGAACAGAAGGATATTCTGCTTCTTGTTCTTTTGGTAATAAAGACTACAGAGAGACTATACCTGTGAAACCTTTTCCAGTGTTTCAACAGAAAATATTATAGAAAAGGAAGGGAGCATGAGAGTTGACTAGAAGATTCAAGAGTATATTGGAAATAAAGCAGATACAGGATTTGGGCGAGGGAGAAGAACAGTAATAAAACCAGTTACTTACTTTGGGATTACAATGCAATAATTATATTTGCGAAATATGACAGAATAACAAAATCTGGAAATATTGGACTTTTTCAAAATTTGTTGGACTTGTGGGGACTCTAAAGTATATGCCCTACTTCATGTCATTAATGTTGGGTAAAATGTTTTGGGGAGGGGAAGAGATGGGAAATGGCTAACTGTAAGTAAAGGAAACATTTTCATTTTTAATAGTACTGTATTTGTAGTGTATGGTTTTCTTTGCATTCTATTTTTAAGTGTAGTGGGGATTGTAAACGGGTGCTTTTTTCTCTTTTTCTCCCTTCTTCTCTCTATCTTCTTCTACAGTTTTGAGAAATATAGGCAATGCAATGTAACAAAAAAGAGCCTGGTTAAAAAGGCATGACAGAGTTAAAATTAATCTGCTTTTTCCTCATTCTTGCATGGGGAAATGACTGGACCTTAGTTTGATTAGTTGTAAGAGAGAGCAAGTAATTGAAAAAGAATATTGAATATTATGAGGCTTTTTTCCCTAGCAAATGCATGTATACATAGTATCAATTCTGCAGCTGGTCTTCATGTTTCCATGGAAACAATCTGATAAAGAGAAACTGGCTGTCTCCAATCTGATAAAGAGAAATAGGTGACAGTTTGGTTGAAGAGGATTGGCTGAGGGAAAAAGAAAAGAGAAATTGGCTAGGACATAATGTTCTCTGAAAGCAGTCAGGGGTTTCCCAGCTGGGAGACCTTTAAAGATAAGACAAAACCAATTAGCCTTGAAGTAAAGTTCTCAGGTTTTTTGGAAGTGCAGTAGGAATACTAACATAAACAGGTGATTTTTTTTTTCTTTTTCTCCCATCTTCTCTCTATTTTTTGTTCAGTTTTAAGAAATGTAGGCACTGCAGTGTAAAAAACTAAAAGAGGAAAAGAGAAGAGGAGGAGAGGAAGGGTCTGGTTAAGAGAGTATGAAAAAAGAAAAATTAGTGTGCTTTTTCCCATACTTGCATAGGGAAATGACTGGGTTAAGATCCTAGGTATTATCTAGTAACAAGTTTATTACAAAGCATATAAATGAAAAAGAATATTGAATATTATAAGGCTTTTTCTCTGGTAGACAAATTATCCTTAGCAGTTTTGTGTCTGGTTTGCATGTCACTAGAAGACAATTTGATGGAGAGAAATGGCTTGGAGAAAGTGTTTACTGAAAGCATTCAATTGTTTTCTCAGCTGGAAGAGCTATAAAAATATACAAAATTAAATAGTACTTACTAATAGCATAGGCTGTACCATGCATCTTAGCATGACTAACCTTTCTTTTTAGTTAACTCTAGCCTGTCTGTGAAGCTATTAGCTTAGAAATTTTGTTCTTATTAGGAAGCCAAAACTTAAATATTTGAAGGTGTACATAGTTTTGTGTGTTAAGTTAATAGTTTTTTTTTTGAGGGGAGGTTGGGGTTGTTTTTTCTGTTTGATGACTTTCAAAAAAAAAAGTTATGTAAGATGTGGCATAGTCTCAAATGGATATGACAAGAAACTGTCTAAAAGACCAGCTTGCCAAACAGTATATGTATGTAACATAAAACTTGGAACTAGACATTTAAAAAAAAACAGTTATACATAAACTATGGTAATAATAACTATATAAGAAAGTGATGCTGTCTGTAATGTCTTTCAGTCTGAATGATCTTGCAGATAAATAGAATAATAAAAGAGTAGTGAACTATATTAAAAACTGTAGTGTGCAAATAGCTGTGCTACAGGAGGCACACCTGAAAAGAACTTTGCATGTGAATTTGATAAAGAAAGGTTTCCAGGATGTTTATTCAGCAGAATATATGGGACAAAGGAAAGAGGAGTATTTATATTAATTGCAAGAGGAGCTCCATTAGTGATAGAAGAGGGGGAAAAAGATAATGACAGATATATAGTACTAAGGGGCTACTAGCAGGGGAGGAGGATTACACTGACATGCATTTACATTCCACTTAAATGGAGCTTAAGAAAATTCTGGGAGAAATAGTCAGCTTTCAGCAAGGAATATTACTTATAGGTGGAGATTGGAATTTGTTTTGCAGTAGTGAAGATGTGTCTGAGGGGCCTAGAAGGGAAAGTTTAAAAAAGGAGGGTAGATTTTTGAAGAAATGTATGAAAATGTTTGGTATGGAGGATGTGCATTCAGTATTAGGAGTTCAGAGTGAATTTACATATTGTACTGCCAAGATACAAAAATTGGGCTAGTCTAAATAGAATTTATATCTCACAGGAACATGTGAATTTAATTGAAGGTCTTGAAAACCAGTGAATAACTATTTCAGATCATGCACCAATAATTAAAATAAAAATCCAAGGTACTGAAATAAAAATGAGACATTAACACTTTCCCACCTATCGGTTGAAAAGAAAGGAATTTAAGGAATGGGTTTTGGAATTAATTCAGGAGCTACTGGAGAAGATAGAACTTTCTTCTGAAAATATAGCTAAGGAGTGGGATAAAATTAAAGTAGAGTTTATTTCCACAAATAGCAAGAATTAATTAGAGGAACTGACAAATCTTAAAGTATTGCAAAATTGGGGAAATCTGTTAGAACAAGACAAGGAGCAACTGCAGAATGCTAAACAAAAGAAGGTATTACCTCGATAATATGCACAAGTTTAGAAAGATTGTTGTTAAGCAACTATTTTTTTTGATAGTAATTGTAGATCACAAAAACTTTTAGCACAGTGACTCGGGCAACAGAAAGTGGAAAGGGCTGTCACCAAGCTTAGGGAGCCTATAACAAGGAAGATAACGAGATCCTGTAGAAGTATTAGAAATATTTCAGAAATTTTATGAAAGTTTTTATAAAGCAGAGAAATATGGAAATCAAGAAAAGGTACAATGGATATATTTATGGAAGAATTAAATATGCCAAGATTAGAGGTAGATGAGGATAGGAAGAGATGAGATAAAAACTGCTATGTATAACCAATCTACAGGAAAGTCTCCGGGAATAAATGGCATTCCTGTGGAAGTTTGGAAGCTTGGAAGCTAGGAGGGAAAAACTGATAAATATCTGGAAGGTTTTGTTTAACAGTATTTTAAGAGGAGAAGTACCAGCATCCTGGAAGAAGCTTTGGTAACAGTAATACCTAAAGAGTATAAAGATCCATCGGATCCATTTTCATACAGGCCCATTTCAATACTAAACCATGATTATAAAGTGTTTGTCTATAATGGCTAAAAGAATGGCAAAAGTGATACCAAAATTGATAGATATGGATCTTTGTGGTTTTGTGGAGGGGAGGCAAACTTTTGACAATATTAACACTCCACTGAAAACTGCAGTTGCCCAGCTGGACCTTCCCGGTAAACAAATGTAAAATAATGTAAATAAATAAATAAATAAATAAACAGAACACTGATGATCCAGAGGGAAGCAGAATGTAAGAAAATGCCACTGTTATTGGTGGCTCTTGATGCAGAGAAAGCGTTTGACAATGTTGTCTGGGACTTGATGAGCAGGGCAATGTAAGCATTTGCTTTCCTTAATACAGTTCTAAGGTTGATTAGGAGTATATATGAGGGATCGGAGGCAAAAATTAAAGTGGGTGGGGTCCTGTCTGATAACTTTTGCTTTAGTAGAGGAACCAGGCAGGGTTGTTTTCTTTCCCCTTTGTTGTTTGCATTATATTTAGAATCATTGGCAAAGAAAATAAGGGACTCAGAAATTCAAGGATATAATTGGTGTGGTAGACAGGAAAAGCTGTCTCTATTTGCAGAGGATATTATTTTATACATGACAAAAGACAAAACCAAAAAGGAACATTACAGTATTGTGGAATATTTTAAGACAATTTCAAATCTTCTCGGGATACAAAATGAATGAAGCTAAAACAAAGGCAGTAGCGGTAAATTATGTATCCACACAAGAATTGGCCAACAATATCCATTTCTATGGGGACATGATAAAGATAAGTATTTAGGAGTATGGATTAGAAATGACTCTGTTGTGGCAGCTAAAGATATGTGGGAAGAAATTAAACAGAAACCGGAAGCTTTGTTATATGGATATGGCTACTAAGATGCAAGCAATTAAAATGTTTTTAGTCCCTTTAGTTTTATACACAAGTCAGCGATATTTTTATCAACCAGAGAAGCTGTGGATAGCAATTAAAGAGTTGAAGTATTTTATCTGGGAAGGGAAGACAGCAAGGGTCAAGTGGGATAAGCTGATTCTTCCAGTAGAACAAGGAGGACTAGGGTTACCCAATTTGAGGGGGGTATTTTACAGCAACACAGTTAAGGCTCTTATAAGTAGTGCAAGCAGAAAATTGTAATTCGGAGTGGAAGAAAATGATGATTATACAGGGGTGAAGCTCAAGAAATAAAGAGATTGGGATTTTGGATGCAGACTCTTAAGGAGAACAACAAAACTCATACAAGGTATAATATTCATCAAATAGCAGGGAGTATTCTGAGAACTAAACCAGCACGAGAATGGAGAAGAGATTCTGCTGATAGGGGTGACCGTGGTTAGGGATACGGATAATAGGCAAGAGGGGGGTGGAATTTATTGGAGAAAACTGGCAAAGGAACCAAGGTATTTTGAGCAAATAACTAGAAAGGGAAAGGTAATAGAATGGGAAGAGGCCAAGAATTTATTTGGACTGCAGGTTAGAGATTGCCTTCCCTATGAATGATTGATATCAGAGTTTAGGCAAAGAGAAAGAAATAGGGGGCTCTTAAATGAAAGACCAGCACTGGTAGACTTTTTAATGGAATCTAGAATGGAAGCTGCCATTAAAAAAGGAGTAATTAGTACAGGTTATAAAATAATGCATGATAACTATAAGAATGAATCACAGGAGCTTAGAAAGGATTGGGAGGAGATACTGGATAAGCAATTCACAAAGAGGCAATGGGGGAATGTATGTTTATCTCCCAAATATGCAACAAAGTGTAGAGGATTCAGGATCTTTGCCTGGAAGTGTTTACATAGGTAGTTTCTATACCCCAAGTAGACTCCAAAGAATTTTTCCTCAAGTAGATAGCAAATGTTAGAGGTACGATGGGCAAGAAAGATGTGGCTGGGGACATAATTTTTGAGAGTGTAGTGAGCTGGCAGACTTTAGGGATTCCCTGCAGACTGCTCTGTCAGATATGCTGGGTGAGCGAATTGGGTTGACCAGGGATATTATTTTTTGAGCTATGATACAGAATCTGAATTGTGTAGACATAGCAAAGCCTTGCTGAGTCTAATTATGGTTGCTGCCAAAAAAGTGATTACTAGAAAATGGAAATCAAAGTCTAGACCAACTTTATTAGAAGTAGTGAATATAGTAACAGAGATGAAACAACTGGAATTAGGATCTTTAGAAAAGGGAAGTAGCAAACTGAATAGGAAAAAATGGGAATTGTGGGAACAATATATGCAGAGAAGGAACGAGGTTTAAGAGGCAATATTTGAATGAGCCATACGACCGACGTTGCCTGGATAGATTATAAGTGATGCATAATGTTTACAACTACACTTGTTTCAATGGTGTCTGTGATGTATAATGTTTCCAACTAAAGTGGTGTCAATGTTGTTTTTCACTTGTATAAATGTAAGATTGCCTATGTCACACATGATAATTTAATAAAGATGTTTGTTTGGGGGGAGGGGGGGATCTTGAAGGCTTTTCTCAAGGGAACCTTTTTGCTTTGCATTCCTGTCTAAGACACTGCCTGCCTTGGGGCTTGCATTTCATGCTGCAAGTGCTCACAGCACCTCCTTTTGAGCCCTCTGCCACTGTCGATTTGAAGTTGTCTTGGAAGACTCTTCTTGGTGGCTATTACACCAAACGTGTGTCAAAGCTACAGGCCCTCTGTTCAGTCCTTCCATATTTCTCCTTTCATAGAGTCATTGTGTCCTTAAGAAAGATCCTGCTTTTCTGTCTAAGGTAGTGGTAGAGAATAATTTGAACCAGTCCATTCATCTGTCTGTATTTTTTCCAGATTTCTCCAACAGGGACGAATATCTGTTGCATTGTGTTGATGTCCATAGGCAGTTGACATTTTATTTGGACAGAACAAAGTCCTTTAGAAAATCTAATCCATTATTTCTTTCCTTTTCTGAGACTTGACTGGGTGCATCTGTATTTAAGGTCACTCTACCAAATGGCTATCTGACTGTATTTCCTTTGGGTATAGTCTGAAAAGGAAATCTTTGCATCACAAACCCAAAGGTCATTATACCAGAGCTACATTTTTTTTCTCCAAAGCTACTTTGGGTGACATATGTGGCTACTACTTGGGTAGGGCATCACGTATTGTATCCCACTACAAATTTAATTTCAGTTGAGGTTTAGAGCTTTGTGTGGTTCCACCATATTTTGCAATATCCTTCAGTAAGATTGACCTAAGGTGTTTTGTGGCTGGGGAACTCTGTCCAACAGGTTGAGCCCAGGTGGAAAAGACATCATCGGATATGAAAATTATATATTCGCCGTAACGATAGAGCCATGTGGTCTCTTTCCATCTGGTTTAACCCACACACACACACACTTACTTTTGTTGTTCAAGAGATGACTGAGCTGGGCAGACTGCTTCTCCTCTTTTCTTGAGGTCCTTAGTCTTTGTTTCTCCCTGTGGGGCTAAGTAAGGATTTTTATTTTGAAAGGGGACAAACTCCATCTGAGGTAACTCCGGTGAAGCAGATGGTTATGAGTAGAGGAGGCAGAGCCCAGCAGGCTGAAGTCTTTTGAAGTTGGCTAGCACTGGATCCAACAATCGACAGGTTGAACTAGATGGAAACAGACAGCGCAGATCTGTCATTATGGTGAGTACATAATTTTCTTTTAATAATGTTCACAGTATGTCCTGGTATCTGTCTTGACTATCATGTTGCATAACCGCACAACAATATACTTAACTGCATTCTTATTCAGAATTGTATTAGTTTGTTACAAGGTTTCCATCAAGCATGTTGTAATGGAAATAAGTGAAAAGTACCATCTTAACCTGCATCACCACTTACTATAGTCTGCTCCATTTTCTGTTGTAAAATCTTAAGTGTTAACTTCTTTTATATATTTCTGTTTCACCTCTGAGCTGTAGCAGAAATGGTTGCACTTGGAATCAGTCCATTGCTTTGGTTAAAACTAAATGGTGAGAGAAACATACTCAACACTCACACCTTTAATGTGTTATAGATTTTGTTTGAGAGATCTTACAACGTGGTTCTCTGTCATTTTCTCCAAGTTTTTTGAGTTTCAAATACCATGATGGGAATAGACCCCCTTCCCAAGTCAGAGTGTAATTAAAGCTTGTGAAGTTAGTATTGTTTCAATTCTTGATGTTAGCCAAAAACGCTCTTCGCACCACCCACAATGTACCCAGAATTGACTTGTGCAATTCATATGAAGTTAAATGTATTGTTAACACATCTAAATAAAACTGTAAATTATTTTACATGAGATCCATTTCTCCTACAACTACTGCAACTGAGTGCATTTCTTACACATTGCTCTTGTTTCTGCATTCAAATCTTGATATTTTATGAAATTGCGTATCTCTGAACATGAAGCACTGTAATCATTTAGTACAGCAGTTTCAATAATCAATGCTACTTTTGTCTTTTTTCATGGACTACTACATCTGGTTTTCTTGTATCTTTTTTGAATTGTTGGTAATAGCTGATCCCTTGTGATGCACACTTCATCATTCTCTATAATTCTTTCTGGTTCATGTTTCCAGTGCTTCTAAGCTGCTTCTGTATCACAGTGTTTGCACAATCTTTCCACATTATTGTGCCTTTCAGTGTACAAGACCCTCTGCCATGTGTGTATCACATCCATCAACTAAGTATGCGACTGCTTCCAATTCTTTTTTACAGAATCTACATTTGTCTTTTTCTCCAACATGTTCAAAGGACTTTGTAAACAAATGCACATATAGTCCACTGTCTTTGGCTGCCATTATTAAGCTTTCATCTTTTGGTTAAGGAGAGGTGAGTTGAAACCAATCATGAATCAAATTCTCATCAGCATGAGGTTGTTCCAAGAGATCTCTATACTTGGCACTAAATTTATGGCTTTTAACATTTCTTTCCTTCTCATCTGATCCATCCATCCACAAACCCCTTTTTCCATTTTTGCATGTGGAATTGGGGGTGTCACATCAACAGTGACAATCATCTAGAGCCCAGGTTTCCTTCTCCTTATACTGTTTCTTTTCTTTTTTAGCACTTTCAGTTGCCATTTGATTTGTCTATGTCTGATTTGATTTCCATTCCTGCTTGCCACCTGAATGCCTCTGCTAAACTAAGCAGAGAGGTCATCTTAGACTTCCACTCCTCATGTTTTAAAACTTTCACTATGTTTGGATCTGATGAGATCAGCAGAAATGTATGCAGTCCCAGAGCTGCAGATCTATACATGTAAACAGTTTCAAGGAGGCCCATACAGCCTTCCGAGTGTGGAATTTATAATCTTGGTCAACACTGATTTTTATATATCATTTGATAAGCGTGAAGTATTTTTCTTGATTTACTGTTGAGCTGATCCAGTACCCTTTTGGGGCCAGTTAATCATTAAGAAGAGCAAAAACTGGTTTATAGCTTGGATTTATTCCTAGATATCAAGGCTGTTTTCAGTAGTGGTTTTAGTCTTCTGAAGTATTCCTTACTGAGTTTTATTCACATTTGTTCATGATCATTGCCAATACTTCATCAATTCCCAAATATTTAGACAGTCCTTTCTGCTCAGGTTCCTTCTTGTCACATTCCTGTCCTAGATTTGATTTTTTTTTTTTTTTTTTTTTTTTTTTTTAGTACTGCAACTTTCCTGTTAAAATGTTGCTTTTGCACATTTTTCAAGACCAGATGCCATTTTTGTATTATCTCAGAAAGTTTTAATCACTTGCAGTTATACTTTTCAACTCCTGATGTGATGAACTCGACAGAAGTTCTTCGTGTTTCACTATTGCAGTCATCACATTTGGGTTATCCCTGCCAGGGTAGCCCTAGGCCGGCCCGAATACCAGAGACTTAGTATTTCTGCATTGGTTGTTGTCGCTTGAGGACTGACGTCAGGCCATCAGTAGTATAAAGTAAGGCAGCCGACGCCATTACATCAGTCTTTCTTGCCATGGAGCCCGAAGCAGAAGCAGTTCGCACGAGTGCCAGTCGGCCGCTACCCGAGTTTTCATCTCCGAATTGAAGTTGAAGTCTTCTAAAGCTAAGTACTCTGTTGGGGATCCTTTTTTCTTGCACTAACCGATTTCAGAAAAAGTTAATAATTGTCTCACCTGTGGAAAGCAAATACCACACAGAGACTTCCACTCTTACTGCGTCACTTGTTTAGGCCCAGACCACGACATCCCCCATTGTCGCTTCTGCGCTGTGTTCAACGCCAGAACTATCCGTCGTCGGGCCCTTATTGTAGCCAAATATTTTCGTTTACAGTCCTCGAATTCCGATATAGCTTTGGTAAGCCATCTGACAGAAGATCTTCCAAAAAAAATAAAGACAGAGACAGACCGCACGGGTCCAAACCTACCGACAACACATCTGTTAAGCTAGTCGTCAGTCCTCTGGTACTCAGTGAGGTGCTTTTGCAGCCCCAGATTTCCACTTCAGTTGATTCGCAGGCCGCTACCAAGACCCTTTCGGAGTCCAGTATGCCACAAAACTCTTCTTTGACTATGGATCCTGCAGTCGTCTCTACCTTGGATGGGTCTGGAGCCGCTGAGCAAGCACCGGCTTCCGAGGAAGTCCTTCACACCTCCGAATCTCGACACAAACTGACGCCTTCTTTTGCGACTACAGTTCTTTCAAAAATGACTGAGTTTCTTAGGCCCAGGGTTCGAACCACACCCAAGAAACCGATGACCCACTCTCTTGCCTCAGTCTCAAATGCTTAAAATGGTGGAAGACCTTATGCTGATCAGGGGAAGCCAAGCTACCCCCTCAAAAAGGAAAAGAGATCTGTCCCCTGTAGTTTTGTCTGAACAAGAGTCTGATTAATCTGATGCATCTGACTATGAAGACATGCAACCCCTCTCCACTTATGAGGATTCTGATGCAGAGGACTCCATTCCTTCAGCCTCTCCCCCAGAGGAATTTTCCCTTGGGGAAACCCTGCATACTTTAAAGGAGCATTTCCAGTGGGAGAGTCAGGACTACACACAGTCTAAGAAGAGACTCAGGGAATTCCGAGATCTTCCGCAACACAGACCCTTGGCCACCCCCCTAGTCCTGGATGTTGTGGATGATGTTCTCCTTGAATCCAGCTTGACTCCTGCTCCCAGAAAACCAGACAGGTACTACAGAGTCCCTGATTCGCACAAATATCTTTTTAAAAATCCAACAGCCGACCCTGAGGTTGTTTCTCAAGGACCAATAGGGATTAAAGCAACCTCTGCTAAGAATCTCACCCCCCCCCCTCAGACAGGGATTCCTGAGCATTGGACAGATGGGGTAAAAAAGTATACACCTCAGCTACTCTTGCTGTCAGGGCACTAAATTGTCCGTTCCATATGTTGAAATTTCAGCAATATACCATGGAACTCCTTAAAAAAATGTCTTCCTTTCCTGCTTGGGCAAAATTTAAAGATTTACAAGACTTAATGCATTCTGCATGTCAACTAACTAAACACACTTTGCACTGTGGTTTTGATGCCCTAAAAGCTTCTTGCAGGGCAGCAGTCACTGGATCTGTCATTAGAAGACATGCATGGCGTAAGGAACAACTCCTGCCAGACCATATTAAATCTAAATTGTTGGATGCCCCCTTGCACAAAGATAACTTAGTTGGCACTAAGGCAGAGGAGGTCTTAAAAAAGATGGAAGAAAAAGCAAAATCTATGCAAACAGTTGAGGATTTCTTACAGGTCCAACCCCCTATACTCAGCAGGCATTTTCCCTCCAAGCACTGGTCCTTTCCTGCTCCGAGCAAGCGGGCCCAGCCTAGGCCCCATGGAAACAGACCCCCAGACAGCAGCACCAGGGAATGCAGAGATCTAAGCAGTGGACTACCTCCACTTCAAACCAGGGAGTTCTAAATCACCCCTTATGGTAAGAACTCCCAATGTCTCACCTCCTCCACCCCCCTCCCTCTGCCCACCTTCACTTATCCCTAGGAGGAAAACTCTCCTTTCACTCAAGCACCTGGGTCACCATTACCAAGGACCAGTGGGTTTTGAACATTGTGTCTCAGGGATACAAATTTTCCTTCCATATCCTTCCAGCCCCAAAAGGGTTCCCAGATCTACCACCAAATCGGTGGGCAGAGGCTCAAAAGCAAATCCTTTCCCTGCTGTCTATGAGGGCAGTAGAGTAAGTTCCTGCAGACCAGATAGGCCAAGGCTTCTACTCCAGACTTTTTCTGGTGCCCAGAAAAGAGGGCACCTGGCACCCCATCCTTGATCTTTTCATTCTAAACACCTTCCTGCTGATCCCAAAATTCAAAATGCTCACCCTCCAGCAACTGCTACCCATAGTCTTCAAGGGTGTTTGGCTAGCCACCCTAGATCTAAAAGAGGCCTACCTCCACATTCCTATTGGGGAATCATGCAGGAAGTATTTCTGCTTCAGGGCAGCATCTCAACACTTTCAGTTCTCTGCACTTCCCTTTGGCTTATCTGTTGCTCCCAGAGTTTTCACAAAATGTCTGGCTCCGGCCATTACCTTTTGCAGACAAAGAAATATTCAAATTTACCCCTACTTAGACAACTGCCTTATTCAGACAGACAGGAAAAGCTGCTCAAGCACCTGGCCTTTGTAAAGACCCTACTAACCTCTGTAGGGCACACAATCAACGAAAAGAAATCCAAACAGGTGCCTACCCAAAGGAAAATCTTCCTGGGAGCAGGTGTGGACACAGCATCCCAGATGGCATACCCTACACGAGAGAAACACATTTTCCTGACAGCCTACTTCTTTCAACTAGCCACCAGGCCCCAGCTGTCTGCAAGGAAGATCCTGCAAGTTCTGGCGTACATGGCATCTTGCATACTACTCATTCCACATGCCAGACTGCATATAAGGAAACTTCAGTGGTACCTAAAGAGCCTTTGGTGTCAACACTCTCAAGACCTGGAAACTCTTCTACCTATAATTCCTTGCCTCAGAAAGGAATTTCTTTGGTGGGCAACAGCATTCTCCCACAACAAGGGACTGCCCTTCTCCCCATCCCTCACCACAGATGCATCAGACTATGCTTTGGGTGCACACCTGGACGGCAGGTGCATAAAGGGCCAATGGAGCACATAGAAAATCCCTCTGCATATCAATCAAAAAGAGATGCTGGCTGTGCAGCACACCTTGATAGCTTTCAAACCCCTTCTCTCTCCAGGGGTTCTCCTGATCAAAACAGACAACACCACTGTGATGTGGTACATCAACAAGCAGGGAGGGAATCACTCCTACCATCTATGCAGGCTGGCCATGATCCTTTGGCTCACAGCCTCTTCCGTGCAACTACACCTTTTAGCACAATTCCTACCAGGCTGTCTCAAGTCTCTGGCAGACTAATTAAGCAGAAGCCTTCTGGACCCACACGAGTGGCAACTCAACAGAAATACCTTCAACCTAATAACTCAGAAATGGGGATCCCCGAAGGTCGACCTCTTCGCCTCCCACACCAACAATCAGCTCAGCAAATTCTGCACCAGGGAGCATCACTGCATGGCCTGGAAAGTGGATGCCCTGTCCTTCCCCTAGGTCAGTTTATCAGTGTATGCCTTTCCTCCCTTACCTCTCATCCCCAGGGTACTGCTCAATGTGAGGGAGGAAAAACCAAGGACCATTCTTATAGCTCAAGACTGGCCCCAACAAGACTGGTACCCCTTGCTGTGCAGCCTGTCCTCGCTGCCTCCATGGCATCTTCCTCAGATTCCAAACCTCCTGACTCATAGGGAATGGGAATTCATGCATCCTCAATTGCAGACACTCAGTTTGGCAGCTTGGCTTATCCCTGACCCTGAACCAATCTGCCATCCTCAGTAAACAGGTTCTGCATGTTATCCGTGAGGCCAGCCGTCCTAGCACCAGAAAGGTTCTGCACCTGGATCCAGGCTAAGGGAGTCAATACGGCACAGCCTTCCATCCCTCTCGTCGTGGATTAGTTAGCTGACCCTACTATACAGTGGTCTCTTTTTCTCCTCTATAAAAACTCATGCCTCTGATATTTCTGCTCATTTCCCACTGAGCAGCCCCTTTTCTCACACCCTTTGATCAAACAGTTCCTCAGAGGGGCTAGCAACTCAAGCCCCCCCCCCCAGAAGGGCACCAACACCAGCTTAGGACCTTAAATTTGTCTTGGAAAAGCTCACCCTGGCCCCTTTCAAACCAGCTTCTTCTGCAGAGCTAAAATTTCTCTCCTGGAAGACAGCATTCCTTCTGGCCATCACTTCAGCCAGAAGAGTCTCTGAGCTGCAAGCACTCATGGCTGTGGAACCCTTCATCATCTTCCATGCAGACAGGGTATCCCTCAGAACTAACACATCCTTCATGCCTAGGTGGTGTCCAGTGTGGCTGTCAACCAATCCATTCATTTGCCCACCTTCTTTCCTAATCCCTAGAACAAGGAATCTCTAGATGTGCACAGACAGCTCAGATTCTGTCTGGACAGGACTAAATCCTTCAGAAAGTCTGATCATTTGCTGGTTAGCTTTGCTACAGGGACAGAAGGCAAAGCCATCTCCAACCAAACCATTTCCAAATGAGATAGCACACTGCATCCATTTCTGCTACAAACAGCATGGAAAGCCTCCCTCCGAGGGGGGTCAGGACACACTCCACCAGAGCAGCCTCCACCTCGGCAGCTTTCCTCAGAGAAGACCTCCCCACCACCAGGGGCATCCTGCAGGCTGCCACCTGGACATCTGTTCACACTTTTACCAAGCATTACCACCTGCCTCTCTTTTCCAAATCCAGGACAGGGTTTGCTCTGCAGTCTTGCAGGGCATCCTAGCCAACCCCTAGTTTTCTTGACTGCCTCCACCCATTTCCTCAGCTTTTGGAATCTACCCAAATGTGATGACTGCAACAGTGAAACATGAAGAACATAGTACAGTTGTGTACACTTACCATAAATGTAGATGTTCAAGTGTATTCATTGTTGCAGTCCTGGTTTCCCTCCCTCCATCCCCATTTCTTCTCTTTCTCCTTTTATTACCATTCTTCTTTGTTGTTCTCCTTTCCTTACAAGGGACATATTGGTATTTATTTTCCACTGGTGAGGTTATTCCACCAGAACCTGGCCTCCTACTTTGGGGGCTCCTGACAGGTTAAGGCAAGAAAAACTGATGTAATGGCGTCGGCTGCCTTACTTTATACTACTGACGACTTGACGTCAGACCTCAAGCGACAGCAACCGATGCAGAAATACTAAATCTGTGGTATTCGGGCCGGCCGAGGGCTACCCTGGCAGGGATAACCCAAATGTGATGAGTGCAACAGTGAATGCACTCGAACATCTACATTTATGGTAAGTGTACACAACTGTACATTTTAAGTAATCTACAAAATGTAGACAAGAAATCTTTAAGCAACTTTTTCTGGGAGCCAAATTCTAACTATCACCTAATCAGTTAAGTAAACAGCTTAATAGGTTATGGACAAAACAACAGCAGTGACAAAGAATCACCCTGGAATATCCCAATTTTAGTTTTTATTCCTGAGATTATTTGCCCTTTGTCATGGTTTAATTGCAAAGTGGTTTGCCACTGTTTCATGTTTACTGTAATGTAATTGATCAGTCTAAATTGTATATTGTGCATCTGTAAACACTCCTTTGTCCGTGAATGTAGGATGTTGTCAAATGCTTTTTTATCTGTCCATGCCATACTTAAATTCTTTCCCTTTTTACAATATTTCCATTATGGCTTTATTTACCAAGAAATGATCCTTTGTTCCATATGACTTTTTGTTTCCCCTTTGTTCTGTTAATTGAGTTTTCGTCTAATTGACTGTAATCTATCTGCTTCAATTCCGGTATATAGTTTGAATGTCATAGGAAGGCAAGTCACTGGTCTGTAGTTTTTAGGATGGCATACAAGCTCACTATTATGGAAGAGTGTAATTTTTCCTGTTGTTAACCAGCTTGATGTCTGTTCGGGATGCTCATATAAGCAGTTTTCACTCGGGGCAAAATCTTTGTGTAAAGATCTTAATATTTTGAGCTAGAAGTTAGGTACTGCACTTGGGCCTGGGGTTTTCCATGTAGGAGCTTTTCTTTATTTTTGTTTCAATTTTTCTGGCAATTACTTCATCCCTTTTCATATTCTATACATTTCAGTTCCTTAATGTTTTTTTTTAATTTTTCTATCCATTTAACATCTTTATGTTCCGCAAGGTCTTCATAAATATTTCTCCAAAATGTGTCTGTCTTCTTTTTTTGGTGATGTTTCTACTCCTTTCCGTTGTTTTCCATTTCTCTGTAAAACTTGAGTCAAGAATGAATTGCTTATTTTATACTTTTAAAACACACCACAAAGGCATTGCTGAACTACTCGGGAAATAAATTA
Source organism: Protopterus annectens (assembly GCF_019279795.1). Lineage (NCBI taxonomy): Eukaryota > Metazoa > Chordata > Ceratodontiformes > Protopteridae > Protopterus > Protopterus annectens. Next base: position 122,541,844 of record NC_056732.1, read on the forward strand.
AATGACACGTTCTAATAAGTTTATTAGAACACAGTAAAACACATGATACAGATAAAACGCTCAACTATATCACCGCGTTTTTTGTCTCTAGTTAATGGACTTCATCAGATGAACATTACAAAGATACAGTGGTGATATAGGTAAGCATTTTATGTGTATCGTGTGTTTTATGGTGTTCTAATAAACAACTTTTCAGAATGTTTCATGTAATTTGTTTCCCCGGTGATTCGGCAGTGTCTTTCTGGTGTGTTTTATTGGTTTTACAGTTCGCTGGATTTTGGCACTGCATTTCCTTTCTGTTTGCATTTATTTTATACTTTTCTTTTATATTTTTCTGCATATCTTCCAAATGTTTGTGCCTGTGCTGATATCTTTAGTTTATTATTTGCAGTAGTGTATGATAGATCCAGGCCTGTTTTGATACTGTGTATCACTTTTATCATGTCTATCTTTCTAAGTATTTTTGTTGATCCATTATCTCTATATTCATCTAAGAGTGACACTTCTTAACTGCTTTATAGTTTTCTCCATTCAGTGCTTCCATAATGGCATTTTGTTTCTTCCCTTCTTGCTCTGTATTTTTGTGGTAAGACTTTATCTGTTGTTAGTTTAGCTGCACAGTAATAATATCCTATTTACATCTGTTGTATCACATGAAATTCTGTTAATAGTCTTGATTACTGTGTTCATCTGTTTTGTCAGGCTTCTAACATTTGGGGTCATATTTACTTTCTTATTTACTACCATCATCAATCTTAATATGTCTGTCCATGTCTGTTAAGTCAACGATCTCTTCCCTTAAATAGGTTTCTTCTAAACTGAGAGCATATTCTTTGCTTTCAGTTTCCCATGGGCATTCTACAGAAAGTTCCAGAACATCTTCCTATGACATATCCTCTCCAGCTGCATCCTGCATCATCCTTTGATGATCTTCATGTTTCACTGTTGCAGTCATCACATTTGGGTTATCTGCTTGCAGTAGCCCTCAGTCGGCCTGATTATCAAAGTCTTGGGTCCTGCGTCGGTTGCTGTCTCATCTTCCATGACGTCAGGTAGTCAGGGGTATAATGCATGCAGCCGACGCCATTACATCAGTCTTTCTTGCTGTGCGGTGCCCGAAGCAGAAGCAGTTCGCAAGTGCCGGTCGGCCAACTCCTGAAATTTTTGTTTTCGAGTTTCAGAACCGAAGTCTTCAACTAAAGCTAAGTACCCCGTTGGGGAAGCTTTTTCTTGCTCTAAACTGATGTCAGTAAAAGTCAATAATTATATTTCTTGTGGAAAGCAAATGCCTCTTAAAGATATTCATTCGTACTGTATTTCTTACCTAGGTTCTGACCACAAAGTATACCTCGCTGTCGGTTTTGTGCCTTATTTAAACAGCAAACTATTCGTCGTCGGTATATTTACACTTCTAGATATTTTGGTAATCGGTTCAATTATCCAGATATGGCTTCGGTAAGCCACCCAATTACTGACATTCTGAAAAAAACGCAAAGATAAAGATAGAGACAGGCCGCCTAGGTCCAAAGCTGCCGACAACGCTTCTCCTAAGCTAGTCGCCAGTTCACCGGTACTCAGTGAGACGCTTTCGCAGCCCCCAATACCCCCTACTTCAGATTTGCAGGCCTCTTCTGAGACGCATTCAGAGTTCGGTATGCCGTGAGATGCTTCAGCTGTGGAACCTGCGGATGTCTCTACCTTGGATGGATCCGGAGCCGCTGTGCAGGTGTATATTGAGAGTGTATTCAGGCCTACTGACTTGCATATTAAACTGACGCCATCTTCTTCTTCAAGGCCTAAAACTCTATCCATGCCTATAATACCGATGCCCAGACCGCATGGTCAGGCCTCTATGCCTAAAAACAAGTGATAAGAATGGCTTGGAGACCTTATTACTTTAATCAGGGGAAGCCAGCCTTCCCCCTCTAAGAGACCTAGGACTGAATTTGCTTATGATTCTTCTGATCAGGATTCTGAAATTTCTGTTTCCTCTGATGAACAGGGTTTACCCTTATCTACCTATGAGGATTCTGATGCAGAGGACTCTATTCCCTCTGCTTCCCCTCCAGAGGATTTCTCTTTTGGTGAAACCTTGCATACTCTTAGGGAGCATTTCTGCTGGGAAAACCAGGATTACTCTGATTCTAAAATGAGGCTTAGGGATTTCTTACTTCTGCCCCAACACAGGCCTTTAGCTACCCCCCTGTACTGGACATTGTTGATGATGCCTTTTCGGAGTCTAGCTTGGCCCCTGACTCCTTACATTCCTCCTCCCAGAAAACCAGATAGATATTACAGGGTTCCTGACTCTCACAAGTTCCTCTTTAAAAATTCTACTGCGGATCCTGAGACCATTTCACAGGGACCCAAGGACATTAAGGCTACTACTGCCAAAAATCCTACCCCCTCTGATAGAGATTCCAGGGCACTGGATAGATGGGGTAAGAATGTATACACTTCTGCATCCTTGGCCATTAAGGCCTTAAACTGCCAGTTTCATATGTTGAAGTATCAGCAGCATATTATTGGATTGCTTAAACAGAAAATGATGTTGATTCCTGACTCTGCTGAAAATTAGGATTTACAGGATTTAATGCATTCTGCTGAACAAGTTGGAAAAGGGCGGCCACGGTGGTGCAGCAGTTAGCGCTGCCGCCTCACAGCCAGAGGTTCTTCAGTTCGACCTTTGGCTGGGGTGCCTTCTGTGCGGAGTCTGCATGTCCTCCCTGTGGTCGCGTGGGTTTCCTCCGGGTGCTCCGGTTTCTTCCCACATCCCAAAGACATGCTGTTGGTGGATTGGATACTCTAAATTGGCCCTAGCCGTGAGTGCGTGAATGTGTGTGCCTTCTGTGGAAAGTTGGGTGCTGGGCTGGCAACTCGACACTGTAAAACTCTACTGCCAATCATGAGCGGACAGGTGATCCACTGTAGCAACCCCTAACCATGAATAGCCGAAAGGAGAAGAAGAAGAAACTGAACAAGTTGGAAAACATCCTTTGCAATGTGGTTTTGATTCACTAGAGGCATCTTGCAGGTCTGCTGTTCCTCGGTCTGTACTTAGAAGGCATGCTTGGCTTAAGGAGCAATCTTTGCCAGATCATGTTGAAGCTAAATTGCTGGATGCTCCCTTAAACCAGGACCAGCTGTTTGGCAACAAAGCAGAAGTAGTACTTAAAAAGATGGAGGAAAAAGCTAAATCTATGCAAACTGTTAAAGATTTCCTGCAAGTACAGCCTCCAAGATTTAGTAGGCATTGGCCCCCTAAGAATTGGTCCTTCCCTGCTTCTTCCAGGCCTTCTCAGTCCAAACCCAGAACCAGCAGAACACTCAGGCTTCAGTCGCAAGTTATGCACAGGACTAAGCAGTGGGGGGGATCCCACTTCCAAAGCAGGGAGTAGTAAGACTCCCCCTTATGGTAAACTGTCTCAATGTCTTAACTTTAAATTTCCAAGCCCTTCTCAACTGACTGCTTCTTTAGGGGGAAATATTCTCTGCAGGAAAAAAACTAGGAACTCATTACCCAGGACAAATGGGTTTTAAATATAGTTTCCCAAGGATACAGATTCCACTTCCACACTTTACCAACCCCAAATGGTTGGCCAGATCTACCCCTAAATCAGTGGGCAGAGGCTCAAAAACAAGTTCTCTCTCTAAGTATAAGGGCTATTCAAACTGTCCCAGAAGAGGAAAGAGGATAAGGTTTCTACGCAAGACTTTTTCTGGTGCCCAGAAAAAGACAACTCCTGGTGTCCTATCCTGGATCTCTCTGTTCTAAACACTTTTTGGTGATCCCAAAATTCAAGATGCTAACTCTTCACCAGTTGCTTCCTATGTTAGACAAGGATGCCTGGTTGGCAACCCTGGATTTAAAGGAAGCCTACCTGCACATCCCAGTCAGGGAATCTTGCAGAAAATACCTACGCTTCTAAGCAGGATTCATGCACTATCAGTTCTCTGCACTGCCCTTTGTCTTATCTACTGGGCCTAGAGTATTCACAAATTGCCTAGTTCCAGACATTGCATTTTGCAGGCAAAGAAATATTCAAATATACCCATACCTGGATGATTGTCTATTTCAGGCAGAAAGCCAGGACATACTATTGAATCATCTGGTGTTTGTACAAAAAGTGCTAACTTCTCTGGGGTACACCATAAACGAAAAGAAATCACATCTGGTACCCTGCCAACAAATTGTGTTCCTGGGAGCAAGCTTGAACACAACTTCCCAGATGGCTTTCCTCACGCCAGAGAAACAAGTTCATTTGACAGCTTACTTCAAACTAATGGCCACAAAGCCCCTGCTATCCGCAAAACAAATAGTGCAAGCCGTGGGGTTCATGGCCTCCTGCATTCTCCTAATTCCATATACAAGACTGCATATGAGGAAACTACAATGGTATCTAAAAAGCCTATGGTGTCAACATTCTCAGGATCTAGAAGCAATGATTCCTATCATACCTTGCCTGCAGTTAGAGTTCCTTTGGTGGGCAGAGGCCTGCCACCAAAACAAGGGACTGCTATTCACTATACCCCCTGCCACCCAAAACCTAACAACAGATGCATCAGACTATGCATGGGGGGCTCACTTGGCAGAGAGGTGCATTCAGGGCAAATGAAACCCAAGTCAAATGCACCTGCATATCAATCAGAAAGAAATGTTAGCTGTACAGAATCCTCTGACAGCCTTCAAGGACCACATTCTTCCAGGACAATTAATGGTAAAGACTGACAACACCACTGTTATGTGGTATGTAAACAAGCAGGGGGGGAACCCCCTCATACCCTGTCTGCAGACTAGCCATAGCTCTGTGGAACACAGCCTTGAGCTACCAAGTGCACCTACAGGCTCAATTCCTGCCAGGAAAGCTAAATACACTGGCAGACGATCTAAGCAGATATCTCATGGACCCACACAAGTGGAAACTGGAACCAAAGACATTCAACATGTTGATCAACAAATGGGGGAGCCCAGAGATAGACCTGTTTGCCTCCTCCCAGAACTACCAATTGGACAACTTCTGCACAAGGACTCCCCACAAACAAGCTTGGAAAGTGGATGGCCTGTCCTTCATCTGGAAAAATCTGTCAGTTGATTCCTTTCCTCCTCTTCTCTCCAAGTTTCTACTAAAGATCAAACAGGACAAACCAAGGACAATACTGATTGCACCAGACTGGCCACGCCAACAATGGTACCCCCTCTTGCGCAGTGTGTCACTACTGGCACCATGGCACCTGCCTCAGACCCCTACCCTGCTGTCCCAGCAGAAGGGCCAGATTCTGCACCCTCAGCTTCAAACCCTGAACCTGGCAGCCTGGCTAATTACCTGATCTCTCCATTACCATCCCTCAGTAAACATGTATGTCATTCTGGAGGCAAGGAGGCCTAGTATTAGAACATCTTATGCTTAAAAAGGGAAAAGATTATGTTCCTGGAACCAAACTTAGGGGATGAGCACAGCAGCACCCAATTTACCTCAAGTTCTTCAATACTTAACTGAGATGCTTCACAAGGGCCTTTCCTTTTCCTCCATCAAAATTCATGCCTGAGCCATTTCAGCTCATTACAACACAGAAACACCCTCTTCTCGCATCCACTGCTCAAGCAGTTCCTCAGAGGGGACAAACTTAAGATGATTCAGGAGAGCCCCAACACCAGCCTGGAACCTTAACTTTGGAAAAACTCACTCTACCTCTTTTTGAGCAAACTGCAGATACAGGATTGAAGTTCCTTTCTTGGAAAACAGCCTTCCTTTTAGCCATCACCTCAGCAAGAAGGGTGTCTGAATTACAGGCCCTTATGGCAGTGGAGCTTTTCATCATTTTTCATGCGGACAGGGTGTCCCTCAGGACCAATCCCTCCTTCATGCCCAAGGTAGTAACCAGTTTGGCTCTTAATCAGTCCATTCATTTTCCAACCTTCTTTTCTAATCCACAGAACAAAGGGGAACGGATACTGCACTCCTTAGATGTGAACAGACAACTTAGATTTTACTTGGACAGGACCAAACCTCTCAGGAAACCTGAACAGCTGCTGGTGGCATTTGCTGCAGGGGCAGAGGGGAAGGCCATTTCAAAGCAAACCATTTCTAAATGGTAGGCCATTGCATTCGTTTCTGCTATAAGCACCATAGAAAACCTATCCCACAGGGGATAAGACCACATTCAACCAGGGCTGCATCTACCTCTACATCCATTCTCAGAAGTGTCCCACAAATCGACATCCTAGAAGCTGCTACCTGGAGTTCTGTACATACTTTCACTAAGCATTACCATTTGCCAATTTTCTCTGTATCCAGAGCTGGTTTTGCCACTGCAGTCTTGCATGGCCTTATAGCTGGTCCTAATACTATCTAAATTCTTCCTCCCATCCTTAGCTTTGGGAATCTACCCAAATGTAATGACTGCAACAGTGAAACACGAAGAACATAGTACAGTTGTGTACACTTACCATAAATGTAGATGTTCGAGTGTATTCACTGTTGCAGTCCTGGTTACCCTCCCTCTAGCCCTCCTGACTTCTTTTGGCTATACCTCTATCCCTTTTTACTATGCTTAAAAGCTTTTTGGTGTATTTGCTTTTTTGTTGGAGGTATAACCTTGTATATATATTTAATTGCTTCCCATTAGGGGGGCACCTGACATCTGGGGAAAGAAAAACTGATGTAATGGAGTCTGCTGCATGCTTTATACCCCTGACTACCTGACGTCATGGAAGATGAGATAGCAACCGACGCAGGACCCAAGACTTTGATAATCAGGTTGATTGAGGGCTACTGCAAGCAGATAACCCAAATGTGATGGGAGGACATGCAGACTCCACACAAAAGGAACCCCAACCAAGGATCTAACCGGAGAACCTCTTGCTGTAAGGCGACAGCGCTAACTGCTGCATCACCACGGCCACCCAAGTCTTTTTCTTGAGCAGAAAAAAATAAAAATAAATCAGGAGAGCCTTTTCCAATAGCATTGTTAAAAGGACAAGCATCATTTTAAAAAATGTAGAAATCCAGGAAGAGATGGTAAAAGATTTCATGGACAGGGTGAAGTACCTTTGTGGTTTGTATGTTTGTTAACAGGGGTACAGAAAAGACCAGGGAAGAATTTGAGGCCACCAATCCAGTTATCTAGATCTTACTTTGAAGATGGAAAGGGTGCTACACTGCTTGAAGTGTGATAGAAATTTGTTCCAGGAGTATGAGATATGTTGAGATATGAGTCTATCACTCCAAAGTGTCTTATCTGCCAGTGCAGGTTTAGTTCCTTTAACCAAGTATTTGAGGAGCCATTTGTTCTGCAAAGGAATAGAAGGTCAAAGAGGGTCTGATTTTTCATCGCTCAAAAGGCTCGACACAGATCCTAACAGAGGAGACTAAGAAACTAAGTACAGGGGCAGGGCTGACAGTCTTAGGTTCATAACTGCTTGCTGGACTGTTTATTCCGAGAGGATCTTTAGAAGTCTAGTCCAGCATTCCCATGAAATTTTTTAGCCCTTGTGATTTAAATACGAACAACTGATAGTTGGACGGAACATTTACATGTAATACCCCTATCCATAAGGGGCAAGGTTGCTAAACCAGGGGTGAATTTGCAGTTTCCCAAACATTCATCCAGAGTACATCTAAATACAGTACAAGGGAGGCATTTTGCTTTATATTGAGCATAAAATTATTCCAAAGAAGTGGTGACGTCCTTCTGAATCACTGTTGTAGTATTCTTAACGGTAGGGATCTCCTGCCCAGGGCTGCCCAACGTTCGGCCAGTATACCAAAGCCTAATGATCTTGTATGCTCTGTATGTCACACCTATGCTCCCCACACAGAAAGCAGGGCATAAAAGTGACGTATGGATGCAGCTACCCAGAACTACTTTGCTGCTAGTCCGAACCCTATTATAGCTCAATGGTCTGAACACCTTGTTGCTATGCTGAACACCTAGCCACCAGATAAGTGCCCCATTTTTTTTCTTCTCATGGTCTTGTATTTTATTTTGCTTACCTACAGTTCATGTCATTCAAGAAGGGAAAATATCACTGTGGGTGACGGATTCTCCATAAGGTTTGTCACAAACAGTGTTTTTTTGTTTTGGTGCTTCCCACAACCATACCTCTTGTTACATCTGTAAGGTGTTTGTGCTATTTGGCTTCCCTGACCATTAATCTCGTAAACCAACAGCTTAAACAGCCCATGGTAATGTGGCCGAATCACATTTTTTAGCTGCCCAGCCTCCACTAGACATCCCTCTAGAAGTAGGTAATAGCACTGTGGCACCTACATCAGAGTTCTCTGCCACAACCCTGTTGGAGGCCAGCATGGATCCGTCTTTTCACGCATCCTCTGAGGCTTTGCATGTGTCTGCTCTGGATGTCGAGGAGAAACTGCGGTTTATTATCTTGGAAGGTCCTATAGGGATTCTGCAGATATTGGTGAGGGAGGAGATTCCATGTCCTCTTACCGAATCTCACCAAGGGTCAGAACCTCCGGTATTTTTTAAGGCTGATGTCCCTCCCAAGAAAAGACAAAAATGAAACTTGTTTCAGTCCCTCCTAAGGATCCTCAGAGGGAATGGCAAGAGTTTACTCATGGCTTGTTTTCTGTCTTGATGGCGCTGAAGCCTCCTCAAGAGTTTCAGTGGACCTCTACCCCTTCTAAACATAACAAAGAACCAGATTCTTCTGATAAGGATTCATAGTCTGATGAGGGGTCTTTGTCCTATTCTTCACAGATGCCCTCATTTTTGTCTTATGGTTTTGATGAGGAAGAGTCTGTTGGCCATGAGTCTTCTAATGAGGAATTGTCCTTTGGAGAGACAATTTGCTAGGATGATGGAATACTTTAAGTGCGATTCTTCTCAAGTGTGTGATATTCAAAGAAGATATGAGTTGCTTCAAGTGGATACTCCTAACCCTCTGCAATTCCTCCTGTGTTGGCTGCCTTATTAGACACTTTCATTGCTGCTTCCAAGTCTCCTGATGTTCTTCGTGTTTCACTGTTGCAGTCATTACATTATCATTATCTGCTTGCAGTAGCCCTCAGTCGGCCTGATTAACAAAGTCTTGGGTTCTGCATTTGTTGCTGTCCCTTCTTCCATGACTTCAAGTCATTAGGGGTATAAAACATGCATCTGACGCTATTACATCAGTCTTTCTTGCCGTGCGGTGCCCGAAGCAGAAGCAGTTCGCAAGTGCCGGTCGGCCGACTCCTGAAATTTTCTTTTCGAGTTTCAGAACCGAAGTGTTCAACTAAAGCTAAGTACCCCAATGGGGAAACTTTTTCTTGCTCCTTACCGATGTCAGTAAAAGTTAATAATTGCATAACTTGTGGAAAGCAAATATCTCATAAAGATTTTCATTAGTACTGTATTCCTTGCCTAGGCCCTGACCACGACATACCTTGCTGGCGGTTTTGTGCTTTATTTAATCAATGCACTATCTGTCGTCGTTATATTCTTGTCTCTAAATATTTCGGTTCTCGGTTTAATTATCCAGAAATGTCGTTGGTTAGCCATCCGACTACCGGGATTCCAAAAAAACGCAAAGATAAAGACAGAGACAGGCCGCCAAGGTCCAATACTGCCAATGACGCTTCTCCTAAAGCAGTTGCCAGTTCGCTGGTACTCAGTGAGGTGCTTTCACAGCCCCTGATACCTGCTACTTCTGATTCACAGGCCTCTACTGAGAGCCATTCGGAGTCCGGTATGCCGCGAGATGCTTCAACTATGGAACCTGCAGATGTCTCTAACTTGGATGGGTCTGGAGCCGCTGTGCAGGCACCGGCTTCTGAGGGTGTATTCAGGCCTACAGACTTGCATAATAAACCAACGCCTCCTTCTTCATTTAGGCCTAAATCTCGAACCATGCCTAAAAAATGACATCCAGGCCGCATGCTCTGACCTCTATGCCTAAAAAAAACAAATGATAAGAATGGCTAAAGATCTTATAACTCTAATCAGGGGAAGCCAACCCCCCCTCCTTCTAAGAGACCTAGGACTGAAGTTGTTTATGAATCTTTTGACCAGGATGCTGATTTCTCTGATTCTTCTGATCTGGATTTGCCCTTATCTACTTATGAGGATTCTGATGCAGAGGACTCTATTCCCTCTGCCTCCCCTCCAGAGGATTTTTCTTTTGGTGAAACCTTACATACTCTATGGGAGCATTTCCACTGGGAAAGCCAGGATTTTTCTGATTCAAAAAAGAGGCTTAGGGATTTCTTACTCCTGCCTTAGCATAGGCCTTTAGCTATTCCTCCTGTACTAGACATTGTTGATGATGCTTTTTCGGAATCTAGTTTGGCCCCTGATTCTTTGCCCCCTGCTCCCAGAAAAACCTGACAAATATTACAGGGTTCCTGATTCACACAAGTTCCTTTTTAAAAATCCTATTGCGGATCCAGAGACTATTTCACAGGGACCTAAGGGCATTAAAGCTTCTACTGCTAAAAATCCTACCCCTTTTGATAGTGACTCCAGGGCACTGGAAAGATGGGGTAAGAAGGTTTACAATTCTGCGACCTTGGCCATTAGGACTGTAAACTGCCAGTTTCATATGTTAAAGTATCAGCAACATGTTATTGGATTGCTTAAACAGAAAATTATGTTGATTCCTGACTGTGTGGAAAATAAAGAATTACAGGATTTAATGCATTCTGCTGAACAGGTTGGAAAACATACTTTGCAATGTGGATTTGATTCATTAGAGGCCTCTTGCAGGGCTGCTGTTACTGGGTCTGTGCTCAGAAGGCATGCTTGGCTTAAGGAGCAATTTTTGCCTGATCATGTTAAAGCTAAATTGTTGGATGCTCCCTTAAATCAGGACCGCCTGTTTGGCAATAAGGCTGAGGAAGTTCTTAAAAAGATGGAAGATAAAGCTAAATATATGCAAACTGTTAAAGATTTCTTACAAGTTCAGCCTCCCAGATTTAGTAGGCACTGGCCCTGTAAGAATTGGTCCTTTGCACCCCCTTCCCGGTCTTCTCAAGCCAAATCCACACACAGCAGAAACCCCAGGTTTCAGTCCCAGGGGATGCACAAGACTAAGCAGTGGGGGAGTTTCCATACCCAATCAGGGAGTAGTAAATCTCACCCCTATGGAAAACTGTCTCAATAACTTGCTTTTATATCTTCCAAGCACTTCCCAACTGAATACTCCTTTAGGTGGAAAGATTGGTCTGCAGACCAAAAACTGGGAACTCATTGCCCAAGACAAATCGGTTTTAAATATAGTGTCCCAAGGATACAGATTTCACTTCCACACCTCTGCACTGCCCTTTGGCTTATCTACTGCGCCCAGGGTATTCACAAGTGCCTAGCTGCAGTCATTGCATTCTGCAGGCAAAGAAATATTCATATATACCCATACCTGGACGATTGTCTAATTCAGGCAGAAAGCCAGGACATACTTTTGAATCATCTGGCCTTTGTTCAAAGAGTACTGACTTTTCTGGGGTACACCATAAACGAAAAGAAATCACACCTGGTACCCTGTCAACAAATTATATTCCCGGGAGCAAGCTTGAATACAACTTCCCAGATGGCTTTTCTCACGCCAGAGAAACGGATTCTTTTGACAACCTACTTCAAACAAGTGGCCACAAAAACCCAGTTATCTGCAAGGCAAATACTGCAAGTCTTGGGGTTCATGGCCTCCTGCATTCTTCTAATTCCATATGCAAGGCTGCATATGAGGAAACTTCAGTGGTATCTCAAAAGCCTGTGGTGTCAACATCCACAGGATCTAGAAGCAATGATTCCTGTCATACCTTGCCTATGCCTAAAGTTCCTTTGGTGGGCATAGGCCTGCCACCAAAACAAAGGACTACCATTCATATTACCCCCTGCCGCCCAAACCTTGACAACAGACGCATCAGAATATGCATGGGGGGCTCACCTGGCAGGGAAGTGCATTCAGGGCAAACGGAACCCAAGCCAAATGCACCTGCACATAAACCAAAAGGAAATGTTAGCTGTACAGAATGCTCTGACAGCGTTCAAGGACCACATTCTTCCTGGACAACACCACGGTCATGTGGTACATAAACAAGCAGAGGGGTACACATTCTTACCCCATCTGCAGACTAGCCATGGCATTTTGGAACACAGCCTTGAGCTACCAAGTGAATCTACAAGCTCAATTACTGCCAGGAAAACTAAATACACTGGCAGATGGACTAAGCAGAACCCTCATGGACCCACACAAGTGGAAACTGGAACCAAGGATTTTCAACATGTTGGCAAGCAAATAGGGGAGCCCAGATATATACCTGTTTGCCCCCCCCCCCAGAACCATCAATTGGACAAATTTTGCACAAGGATTCCCCACAAACTAGCTTGGACAGTGGATGGTCTATCCTTCAGCTGGAAAAAACACTCAGTTTATGCCTTTCCTCCTGTGCTCTCCAAGGTACTACTAAAGATCAAACAGGACAAGCCAAGGACAATCTTAATAGCACCAGACTGGCCACAACAACACTGGTACCCCCTTCTGTGCAGTGTGTCATGCTTGGCCCCATGGCACCTGCCTCAGAATCCTTCCCTGTTGTCTCAACAGAAAAACCAGGTTCTGCATCCTCAGTTGCAAACCCTGAACCTTAGCAGCCTGGCTAATCACATATTCTCTCCTTTACCACCCCTCAAATTAGTGATGGATATCATTTTAAACGCTAGGAGACCTAGTACTATAAAATCTTATGCTGGAAAATGGAAAAGATTTTGTACCTGGAACCTATCTCAAGGAGTGAGCGCAGCAGTGCCCAGTTTACATCAGATTCTACAATATTTGACTGAGATGCTTCATAAGGGCTTGTCCTTTTCCTCCATCAAAATTCATGCCTCAGCCATTTCAGCTCATTATAGCACAGAGCCTCCCCTCTTCTCTCACCCACTGCTCAAGCAGTTCCTCAGAGGGGCCAAAAATGTAAGGCTACCCAGGAGAGCTCCAACTCCAGCCTGGGACCTTAACTTTGTCTTGGAGGAGCTCACTCTTCCTCCTTTCGAGCCAGCTGCTACTGCAGATTTAAAATTCCTTTCCTGGAAAACAGCTTTTCTTTTAGCAATCACATCTGCAAGAAGGGTTTCTGAATTACAGGCCCTTATGGCAGTGGAGCCTTTCATCATCTTTCATGTGGACAAGTGTCCCTCAGAACCAATTCCTCGTTCATGCCCAAGGTGGTATCCAGTGTGGCTTTTAATCAGTCCATTCATTTGCCTACCTTCTTTCCTCAACCACAGAACAAAGGGGAATGTATATTGCACTCCTTAGATGTGCACAGACAACTTAGATTCTACTTGGACAGGATTAAACCTCAAAGGAAATCTGAACAACTGCTGGTGGCATTTGCTGCAGGGACAGAGGGGAAGGGGAAAGCTATTTCTAAGCAAACCATTTCAAAATGGATAGGCCACTGCATTCATTTCTGCTATAAGCACCATGGAAAACCTATCCCAAAGGGCATCAGAACCCATTCAACTAGGGCTGCATCTACCTCTCCAGCCTTTCTCAGGGGCGTCCCTACAAGGGACAACCTAGAAGCTGCTACCTGGAGTTCTGTACATACTTTCACCAAGCATTATCATTTGCCAATTTTCTCTAAATCCAGAGCTGGTTTTGCCACTACAGTCTTGCAGGGCCTTATAGCCGGTCCTAATTCTATTTAAATTCTCCCACCCAACCTTAGCTTTGAGAATCTACCCAAATGTAATGGCTGCAACAGTGAAACACGAAGAACATAGTACAGTTGTGTACACTTACCATAAATGTAGATGTTCGAGTGTATTCACTGTTGCAGTCCTGGTTGCCCTCCCTCCAGCCCCCTTCTTCTTTTGGCTATACCTCTACTCTCACTTACTATGCTGAAAAAGCTTTTTGGTGTATTTGCTTTTTTGTTGGAGGTATATCCTTGTATTATAGAGTTAATTGCTTCCCATTAGGGGGGTACCTGACATCTGGCGTCGGCTGCATGTTTTATACCCCTGACGACCTCACATCATGGAAGAAGGGACAGCAACTGTCGCAGGACCTAAGATATTGTTAATCAGGCCGACTGAGGGCTACTGCAAGCAGGTAACCCAAATGTAATGACTGCAACAGTGAATACACTCGAACATCTACATTCATGGTAAGTGTACACCACTACTTTTCTCAGCTTTCTGCTCCTAAAAACCCAATATGTTCTATAAGATTCCTGAAGATTGTCAATTTTTTTTTATTTAAATGCTGTTCTGCTGATCCTGACAGACCTAAGCTCTTGCTCTCTTCCAAACTTTTGCCCTCTGATAAGGATAGTAGAGCAAAGGAGAAGATTGGTAAGAAAGGTTACACTGCTTCTACTTTGGCCTTTAGGGCTGTTGATTACCAGACCCATATGACAAGGTATGGTCTGGCCTTGATTGCTCGGTCTTGTCAGGTTTTCTGACCTCCCTGATTCTGAAGGCATATCCTCTGCCTTGTCTATTTTAGGTTCTGCTTTTCAAGTGCCCCACCACTCTGTTAATTGTAGCTGTGATACTGCTGACGCCTCTTCCAGGGCTGCGGCTTTTGGGTCTGTCATAAGGCATTATTCCTGGCTTCATCTCCAGTCTTTGTCTGAGGACAGTATGGCCAAGTTACTGAATGCTCCTTTAAATAATAAGCACCTTTTTGGGACTACTGCTGCTGACATGTTTAAGGACTTTAAATGTATATTTGTCTATCCTATCCCTAAGTTCCAAAGGAATTATCCTTCCGGATCTGCTTTAGTTCACAGGCAATCCTGCCAGGGCTCCAAGGGCAGGAAGGGTGGTAGGTGGCAGGCCCCCTCTGCTAAGACATCTCAGATTTCTATGGTCCAGAAGCCTCCTTTATCTGATAATTCACTCCCCCCCCCCCCCCCTTAGACCAGGTTCCTTTGTCCCTTCTGCTTTCCCTTTGTCTTCCAAATTGCTTTTTATCACTTCAGACTCTTGGGTGTTTTTTGTCATCCCTCAAGGTTGCTTCATGGTATGAAAGTCTCACCCTTCTTTTTCAGGGATTCCTCAACCTCCTCTAGAGCACATTCCTCATTACCCGGAAGTTCTACAGTCCCTGGTGAACCAAGGAACCATTCATCCTGTCCCCCTTTTCCGAGTGGGAAAGTGATTTTATTCCACAATGTGTTTGGTTTCTCAAAAGAAGGCCATTTGGAGACCTATTACAGATCTCTCCCTGCTCAACACCATTCTCAAGGTCTCTTGTTTTTGGATGCTTACTCTTCAAACCCTGATGTCCTTTGTGTTTCACTGCTGCAATCATCACATTTGGGTTATCCCTGCCAGGGTAGCCCTCGGCCGGCCCGAATACCAGAGCCTTAGTATTTCTGCATCAGTTGCTGTTGCTTGAGGACTGACGTCAGGTTGTCAGTGGTATAAAGTAAGGCAGCCGACACTATTACATCAGTCTTTTTTGACGTGGAGACCGAAGAAGCAGTTCGCACGAGTGCCGATCAGCCCTACCTGAGTTTTCATTTCTGAATTGAAGTTGCAGTCTTCTAAACTTAAGTACCCTGTTGGGAATCCTTTTTCCTTGCACTAACTGATGTCAGAAAAAGTTAATAATTGTCTCACCTGTAGAAAGCAAATACCACACCGAGACTTCCACTCTTACTGCATCACTTGCCTAGGTCCAGACCACGAAGTCCCCCATTGTCACTGCTGTGCTTTAACGCCAGAACTATCCATCGTCGGGCCCTTATTGTAGCCAGACATTTTTGTTTACAGTCCTCAAATTCTGAAATGGCTTCAGTAAGCCATCGACAGCAGATCTTCTGAAAAAATGTAAAGATAAAGATGGAGACAGACTGCACAGGTCCAAACTTTCCGACGACATTTCTGTTAAGCTAGTAGTCAGTCCTCCGGTACTCAGTGAGGTGCTTTCGCAGCCCTTGATGCCCGCTTCAGTTGATTTGCAGGCTGCTACCGAGACCCTTTCGGAGTCCGGTATACCGCAAAACTCTTCTTCGTCTAAGGATCCTACGGTCGTCTCTACCTTGGATGAGTCCAGAGCCGCTGAGCAGGCACCAGCTTCCGAGGAAGTCCTTCGCACCTCTGAATCTCGACACAAACCGACATCTTCTTTTGCGACTACCGTTCTTTTGAAAACAACAGAGTTCCTTAGGCCCAGAATTTGAACCACACCCAAAAAACTGATTACACACTCTCAGGCGCCTGCTACCTCGCCTCACTCTCAAATGCTTAAAATGGCAGAAGACCTTATCATGCTGATCAGGGGAAGCCAAGCTACCCCTTCAAAAAGGAAAAAAGATCTGTCCCCAGTAGTTTTGTCTGAACAAGTGTCAGATGAATCTGATGCATCTGAGTATCAAGACATGCAGCCCCTCTCCACTTATGAGGATTCTGATGGAGAGGAATCCATTCCTTCAGCCTCTCCCCCAGAGGATTTTTCCCGTGGGGAAACCCTACATACTTTAAGGGAGCATTTCCAATGGGAGAGTCAGGACTACCCTCAGTCTAAAAAGAGACTCTGGGAATTCCTAGATCTTCCACAATGCAGACCCTTGGCCATCCCCCCAGTCCTGGATGTAGTGGGTGATGTTTTCCTTGAATCCAGTTTGACTCCTGACGCTGTACCTCCTGCTTCCAGAAAACCAGACATGAACTACAGAGTCCCTGACCCACACAAATATCTTTTTTTGAAAATCCAACAGCTGACCCTGAGGTCATTTCTTACGGGCCAAAAGGGATTAAAGCAACCTCTGCTAAGAATCCCACCCCCTCAGACAGCGATTCCCGAGTATTGGACAGATGGGGTAAAAAAGGATACACCTCAGCTACTCTTGCTATCAGGGCACTAAATTGTCAGTTCCATTTGTTTAAATATCAGCAACATACCTTGGAACTCCTTAAACAAAAATTGTCCTACTTTCCTGCTTCAGCAGAATCTAAAGATTTACAAGACTTAATGCATTCTGCAAGTCAAGTAACTAAACATACCTTGGACTGTGGTTTTGACACCCTAGAAGCTTCTTGCAGGGCAGCAGTCACTGGATATGTCATTAGAAGACATGCATGGCTTAAGGAACAGCTCCTGCCAGACCATGTCAAATCTAAATTGTTGGATGCACCCTTGCACAAAGATAACTTATTTGGCACTGAGGCAGAAGAGGTTTTAAAAAAGATGGAAGAAAAAGCAAAATCTATGCAAACGGTTAAAGATTTTTTACTGGTCCAGCCCCCTAGGTTCAGCAGGCATTTTCCCTCCAAGCACTGGTCCTTTCCTGCTCTGAGTAAACAAGCCCAGCCCAGGACCCATGGAAACAGACCCCCCCCAGACAGCAGCCCCAGGAAATGCAGCGATCTAAGCAGTGGACTACCTCCACTTCAAAACCAGGGAGTTCTAAGCCACCCCCTTATGGTAAGAACTCACAATGACTCACCTCCTCCCAACCTCCCCTCTGCCCACCTTCACTTACCTCTAGGAAGAAAACTCTCCTTTCACTCAAGCACCTGGGCCACCATTACCAAGGACCAATGGGTTTTGAACATTGTATCTCAGGGATACAAATTCTCCTTCCACACCCAAAAGGGTTCCCAGATCTACCCCCAAATCAGTGGGCAGAGGCTCAAAAGCAAATCCATTTCCTGCTCTCTTTGAGGGCAGTAGAGCACATTCCTGCAGAACAGATAGGCCAAAGCTTCTACTCTAGACTTTTTCTGGTGCCCAGAAAAGAGGGCACTTGGCACCCTATCATCGATCTATCCATTCTAAACACCTTCCTGGTGATCCCAAAATTCAAAATGCTCACCCTCCAGCAGCTGCTACTCATGCTGTCCAAAGACGCATGGCTAGCCACCCCAGATCTAAAAGAGCCCTACCTCCAACATTCCTGTCAGGGACTCGTGCAGAAAGTATCTCCACTTCAGGGCAGGATCTCAACACTTTCAGTTCTCTGTGCTTCCTGTTGGCTTATCTACTTTTCCCAGAGTTTTCACAAAAAGCCTGGCTCTGGCTATTGCCTTTTGCAGACAAAGAAATATTAAAATTTACCCCCTACTTAGACAACTGCCTTATTCAGGCAGACAACCAGGAAAAGTTGTTCAAACACCTGGCCTTTGTAAAGAGTCTACTAACCACCCTAGGGTACACAGTCAACAAAAATAAATCAAAACAGGTGCCTTTCCAAAGGATAATCTTCCTGGGAGCAAGTCTGGACACAGCATCCCAGATGGCATGCCTTACACCAGAGAAACAAATTTTCCTGTCAGCCTACTTCTGTCAACTGGCCACCAGGCCCCAGCTTTCTGCAAGGAAAATCCTGCAAGGTCTGCTGTTCATGACATCTTGCATACTCCTCATTCTATATGCCAGACCGCATATGAGGAAACTTCTATGGTACCTGAAAAGCCTTTGGTGTCAACACAGTCAAGACCTGGAAACTCTTCTACCTATAATTCCTTGCCTCAGAAAGGAATTTATTTGGTGGAAAACAGCATGCTCCCACAACAAAGTACTGCCCTTCACCCAACACCCCGCTGCCCAGACCCTCACCACAGACACATCAGACTACGCTTGGGGTGCACACCTGGACAGCAGGTGCATACAGGACCAATGGAGCCCACAAAAAATCCCCCTGCACATCAGTCAAAAAGAGATGATGACTGTGCAGCATGCCTTGATGGCTTTCAAACCCCTTCTCTCTCCAGGGGTTCTCCTGATCAAAACAGACAAACACCACTGTGATGTGGTACATCAATAAGCAGGGAGGGACTCACTCCTACCTTCTATGCAGGCTGGCCATGACCCTGTGGCTCACAGCCTCTTCCCTGCAAATACACCTGTTAGCACAGTACCTACCAGGCTCTCTCAACTCTCTGGCAGACCAATTAAACAGAAACCTTTTGGACCCACATGAGTGGCAGCTCAACAGCACCTTCCTGATAACTCAGAAATGGGGAACCCTGAAGGTCGACCTCTTTGCCTTCCACACCAACCATCAGCTCAGCAAATTCTGTACCAGGGAACATCACTGCATGGCTTGGAAAGTGGATACCCTGTCCTTCCACTGGGTCAATCTATCAGTCTATGCCTTTCTGCCCCTACCTGTCATCCCCAGGGTACTGGTCAAAATAAGGGAGTAAAAACCAAGGGCCATTCTTATAGCTCTAGAATGGCCCCAACAGCACTGGTGCCTCTTTGCAGCCTGTCCCCGCTGCCTCCTTGGCATCTTCCTCAGATTCCAAACGTCCTAACCTGGAGGGAAGGGGAATTCATGCATCCCCAATTGTAGACACTCAATTTGGCAGCTTGACTTATTCCCTAAACCCAAACCAATCTGACATTCTCCGTAAACATGTTCTGAATGTTATCTGTGAGGCCAGATGCCCTAGCACCAGAAAGTCTTATGCAGATAAATGGAAAAGGTTCTGTACTTGGATCCAGGCTAAGGGGGCCAATACGGCACAGCCCTCCATCCCTCTCATCCTGGATTACTTAGCTGACCTGCTACACAGTGGTCTCTTTCTCCTCTATTAAAATTCATGCCTGTGCTGTTTCTGCTCATTTTCCCACTGAGCAGCTCCTTTTCTCACACCCTTTGATCAAACAGTTCCTCACAGGGATTAGCAACTTGAGGTCCCCCAGAAGGGCACCAACACCAGCTTGGGACCTTAACTTTCTCTTGGAAGAGCTCACCCTAACTCCTTTCGAACCAGCTTCTTCTGCAGAGCTAAAATTTCTCTCCAGCCTTCCTTCTGGCCATCACTTCAGCCAGAAGAGTCTCTGAGCTGCAAGCACTCATGGCTGTGGAACCCTTCATCATCTTCCATTCAGACCAGATATCCCTCAGAACTAACCCATCCTTCATGCCCAAGGTGGTGTCCAGTGTGGCTCTCAACCAATCCAGTCATCTGCCCACCTTCTTTCCTACTCCTCAGAACAAGGGAGAAAGGATTTTTCACACTCTAGATGTGCACAGACAGCTCAGATACTATCTGGACAGGACTAAACCCTTCAGAAAATCTGATCAATTGCTAGTTAGCTTTGCTACAGGGACAGAAGGCAAAGCCATCTCCAACCAAACCATTTCCAAATGGGATAGCACACTGCATCTATTTCTGCTACAAACAGCATGGAAAGCCCCCCCCCCCCGAGGGGGGTCAGGACACACTTCACCAGAGCAGCCTCCACCTCTGCAGCTTTCCTCAGAGGATTCCCCACCAGGGACATCCTGGAGGCTGCCACCTGGACATCTGTTCACACTTTTACCAAGCATTACCACCTGCCCTCTTCTCCAAATCCAGGGCAGGGTTTGCTCTGCAGTCTTGCTGGGCATCCTAGCCAGCCTCTAGCTTCCTTGACTGCCTCCACACATTTCCTCAGCTTTTGGAATCTACCCAAATGTGATGACTGCAACAGTGAAACACGAAGAACGTAGTACAGTTGTGTACACTTACTATACATGTAGATGTTCGAGTGTATTCATTGTTGCAGTGCTGGTTTCCCTGCCTCCATCCCCCTTTTTTCTCTTTCTCCTTTTATTACCATTCTTCCTTGTTGTTCTCCTTTCCTTACAAGGAACATGTTGGTATTTATTTTCCACTGGTGGGGTTCTTCCACCAGAAACTGGCCTCCTACTTTGGTGGCTCTTGACAGGTTAGGGCAAGAAAACCTGATGTAATGGCGTTGGCTGCCTTACTTTATACCACTGCCGACCTGATGTCAGTCCTCAAGCAACAGCAACCGACACAGAAATATAAAGTCTTTGGTATTCGTGCCGGGCGAGAGCTACCCTGACATTGATAACCCAAATGTGCTGACTGCAACAGTGAATACACTTGAACATTTACATTTATGGTAAGTGTACACAACTGTACTTTTCCTGTTTTACTACCCCAGGATGTCTTTGGGTATGAAGGATGCTTTCCTTCATATCCCTATTCACCCTCTTTTCCGGAAGTTTTTACATTTTTCTGCTGCTTCCTTTCATTTTCAGTTCTTTGTGCTGCCCTTTGGCCTCTCTACTATCCTAAGAGTATTCACAAAATGACTAGCTCCTGCAATTGCTTTCTGCAGGCTCCAAGGCATTCAGATTTTTCCTTATTTCGATGACCTTTTGCTTCAGGCTGCTTCTCTCAGTCACCTGTTACAGGATCTGGAGTTCACCATCTCTCTTCAAAGTCTGGGGTTCATTATCAACTTTCAGAGGTCCATCCTGACTGCCTCTCAGGATCATGTGTGGCTGGAATGCAGGATTCAGACAGTGCTAGTGTTGACCTCTCTTCCACCTCCAAAAGTTTTGTTTTTGATACCCTTCTTTCAGTTTCATCTTCCTCTGACTGTCATGCCAGCCAGAGATGTTCATCGTGTTTCACTGTTGCAGTCATTACACTTGGGTTATCCTGCTGGCAGGCTACTCGCAGTTGGCCTGAATTCCAAAGTCATGGGTCCTGCATCGGTTGCTGTCATCTCTTCCCTGACATCAGTGCACCAGGGGTATAAAAGATGCAGCGAACGCCATTTTCTTCAGTCTTTCTTGCCGCGCGGTGACCGAAGCAAAAGCAGTTCGCAAGTGCCGGTTGGCAGACTCCTGAGATTTTCGAAATTTAATTTCAGATCCGAAGTCTTCCATAAAGCTAAGTACCCCATTGGGGAAACTTTTTTCTTGCTCCAGACTGATGTCAGAAAAAGTTAACAATTGTATTTCTTGTGGGAAGCAAATACCTCATGAGGATTTTCACTCTTAATGTATTCCTTGCCTAGGCCCTGACCACAACGTTGCTAGTTGTCGGTTTTGTGTTAGATTTAACCAACACACTGTTAAGCATTGGTACGATTCTGCTTTTCATTACTTTAGCCGAAGGTTTAACTACATAATGCCATTGGAACAGCCGACGACCGGAGTTCATAAAAAGCGCAAGGAAAAAGAAAAGGACAGGCATCCGAGGTCCAAAACCGACAATGAAGCCTCTTCTAGGCCAGTCGCCAGTTCGCCGGTTCTCAGTGAGGTGCTTTCGCAGCCCTTGACACCCGCTACCTCAGAGCCACAGGCCGCCTCCGTCTCCCACGTGGAGACAGCTAGGCCTCTGGATACTCAAGGTATTGGGCCTTCGGAAACTAATCCCTCAGATGGGTCTGGAGCCGCTGAGCAGGGATCGGCTTCTGAGGGTGTTTTCAGACCTACACAGCTTTATATCAAGCCACCTTCAGAATCAAAGACTAAAACAGTTTTTAAGACAAGGAAACAAGTGCAGCATTCTCCAGGACAGACTTCCATGCCTAAGAAACAGATGCTCAAAATGGCCGAAGACCTAATTACTTTGATCAGGGGTTCCCATCCCCCTCCTGATAAGAGGCCTAGGCAAGACACTGAATATGATTCCTCTGATCAGGTTTCTATTTCCTCTGACTCCTCTTCAGAACAGGGATAATCTATTCCTCCCTATGAGGATTATGATGCTCAAGAATCTATTCCTTCAGCTTCTCCTCCTGAGGATTACTCATTTGGGGAAACCTTGCATACCAAGAGGGAGCATTTCCACTGGGAGAGCCAAGATTATTCAGATTCTAAGAAAAGGCTCAGAGACTTTCTTTTACTACCTCAGCACAGACCTATTGCTATTCCTCCTGATGTCCTTCATGGATGCATCTGCAGTCATAACAACTGGGTTGTCCTGTCGTCAGGCAGCCCTTCGGTCGGCTGGATTCCAAAGTCTGGGTCCGGCTTCGGCTGATGTCGCACTTTACCCGACGTCATCTCTGCTGGTCTTCGGGTATAAAGGCATCAGCCAACGCCATTTTCCTCAGTCTTTCTTGCCGCGTGGCGCCCGAAGCAGAAGCTGTTCGCAAGTGCCAGTCGGTCAGATCCAGAGATTACTACTACCGAATACTACTTCGAAGACTTCTAAAAAGCTAAGTACCCCGTTGGGGACTCTTTCTTGCCTCAGCCGATGTCAGAAAAAGTCAATAACTGTTTAACTTGTGGGAAACAAATACCTCATAAAGATTTCCACTCTTACTGTCTGCCTTGCTTAGGCCCAGACCACGACGTAGCAGCCTGTTCGGCCTGTGCTTCCTTCAACCGACGCTAAGGCGTTGGGCGGAGTTTGCGGAGCAGTTTTTCGGCTCAGACGTTGCGTACATTATGCCGCCGGATCCTCCGACTACCCAAATTGTTAAAAACGCAAGGAAAAGACCACTTCAGCGCCCGGTTTCGGCCGAAACCACGGTTAAGCAAGCAGCGAGTGTCTCGGTTTCGGCGAAACCGAAATCGGGTCAATCTTCAGCCGAATCCATGACTACTACTGAGGCTCCGCTACTTTACCTGAATCGGCCACAGAAATTTTGCCTACTACTGTGGCTTCTAGTGAGTTATCTGACACCATCCCTTTGGATGTCTCTACCCCAGCACGTGGTGCTGCAAGACCCCCTGCAGCCATGTCTATCAAGGCCTTTGCCAGGGCTAAAGCAGCCAAATCTGCTAAGTCAGTGCCTGTTAAACTTCCCTCACACAGGCCCACTTCCAGTTCTCAAATGCTTACTCTGGCAGAAGATTTAATATCCTTAATTAGGGGATCCCAATCTCACCCAGACAGGGCCTCTCAGCCACCAGAAAAGAGACCTAGGACAGAGCCCCCCGAGCCAGTGTCCTCCGATGATTCTGCGGATGACTCCGACATTGCAGAACAGCCAGAGGATCCTTTTTCTACTTATGAAGACTCTGATGCTGAAGAATCCATTCCAGCTGCCTCTCCCCCAGAGGAATTTTCCTTCGGGGAAACCTTACATGCCATGAGAGAGCAATTCCAATGGCAGGGACAAGATTTCTCAGATTCAAGAAAAAGGCTTAGGACTTTCCTGCACTTACCACAACATAGGCCCTTAGCTATCCCTCCTGTTTTGCCTGTTGTGGATGATGCATTTAATGATGTTTGCACTGCTCCTGATTCTTTACCTCCAGCACCTGCCAAACCTGATAGATTTTACAGGGTGCCAGACACTCATCACCACCTATACAAGGCCCCTCTGGCGGACCCCGAAACTATTTCCCAGGGGCCTAAGGCAGTAGCCTCGACCACAACAAAAAACCCTATGCCTTCAGAAAGGGAATCCAGGTCTTTAGACAGATGGGGCAAAAAAGTTTACACTTCTGCTACTCTCTCAGCTAGAGCTTTAAACTGTCAGTTTCACATGATACAATACCAAGAGTTTATGCTTGATCAGTTAACTAAAAAGCTATCCTCTGATGACTCTATAGATAAGAAATATGTATTAGAAATGGTAAATAACATACAACAGGTTAGTAACCATTCCTTAAAATGTGGCTATGATGCACTGGAGGCTTCATTTAGATCAGCCATGACTGGCACAGTGATAAGAAGACATGCATGGTTGAAAGAGCAGGTCTTACGGATCATGTTAAAGCTAAGCTATTAGATGCTCCTATGGATAAGGCCAGTTTATTTGGTACACCTGCCCAGCAGGTAATGAAGAAAATGGAAGAAAAGGCAAAATCTGTACAAACAGTTAAAGATTTCTTACAGGTTCAGCCCCCAAGGTTTAGCAGGAACTGGCCTGCCAAAAATTGGTCCTTTCCTGACTCCACAAGATCCCAAAGGGGCAGGAATAGACGTTCCAGAGGCAGAAATCAATCCAGAGGGGGTGCCTACAGAGGACGACAGTGGCAAGGTAATAACAGAGGCACAGACACAACCACTACCACTGCAACAGGACAATCACAGTGACTTGACTCTAACTCCGCCTACCAGGGAGCAAATAGCTGCACCATTAGGCGGAAAGTTAGCCTTATTTTCGAAAAATTGGCACTATATCACAAAAGACAAATGGATTTTGCAAACCATAGACCAAGGTTACCGGTTCCACTTCCACACTTTACCAGTCAAAAGAGGAATGCCAAACCTGCCTCCAAATCAAAAAATAGAAGCTTTACAGCAGATAATGCAATTAACAAAGATGAGAGCTGTGGAAAGAGTACCAATACCAGAACAAGGCAAAGGATTCTACTCCAGACTATTCCTAGTTCCAAGAAAAGAAAAAAGTTGGAGACCTATTCTCGACCTGTCCATCTTAAACACATACATCATTGTCCCAAAATTCAAAATGCTGACCCTACAGCAGCTTCTTCCCATGCTGGGCAAGGAGTGTTGGCTGGTAACTCTAGATCTCAAGGAGGCATACCTGCACGTCCCCATTCGACCAAACTGCAGAAGATACCTCAGATTTCTTGCAGGATCAGAGCATTATCAATTCTCAGCATTGCCCTTTGGCTTATCTACTGCGCCCAGAGTATTCACAAAATGCCTGGCATCAGTAATCGCCCACTGCAGACTACAGGGAATCCAAATTTATCCATACCTGGACAACTGCCTGCTACAAGCGGACAACAAAAGCAAGCTGACAACATATTTACAAAGGGTCATTTACTTGCTACAAGCCCTGGGATATACAGTCAATTTACAAAAGTCAAGGCTGATACCATCCCAAACAAGGACATTCTTGGGCGCGGAATTGGACACAGTAAAACAAATGGCATTCCTAACTGCAGAAAAACAAAAAGAACTCCCTCTTTACTTCTTGGCATTAACAAAACAGAACAAGCTAACAGCAAGAAAAGTTCTGCAGGCCTTGGGCTTCATGGCATCATGCATAATCTTGGTCCCACATGCCAGACTGCATATGAGAAAACTACAGTGGTACCTAAAGAATTTATGGTCTCAACACAGGCACAGCTTAGAAACAGAAATACCTCTAATCCCATGCCTAAAACAGGAGTTCCTATGGTGGGCTCAAGCATGCCAGTCAAACCCAGGCCTACCCTTCCGCAACTTTCGAGCAAGCCAAACCATCACAACAGACGCCTCAGACCTAGGATGGGGGGCACACATGCTGGACAAATGCGTACAAGGATTGTGGACTCAGGACCAGCTACACCTGCACATCAACCAAAAAGAAATGCTGGCAGTAAAACTGGCAATCCAAAAATTCAGACCATTTCTCAAAGAAGGCCATTTGATGATAAGGACAGACAACACCACAGTCATGTGGTACATCAACAGACAGGGAGGCACTCATTCATACCCCCTATGCAGAATGACTTTGGACCTCTGGAATCTGGCACTCAGCTACAACATCCAGTTACAGGCAATATTTGTACCGGGAAAGGAGAACACTCTAGCAGACATGTTAAGCAGAACACCTCGGATGCTCACGAATGGATGCTACACCCAGACATCTTCAAGACCATCACAAAGAAATGGGGAATGCCACAGATAGATCTATTCTTCCCTCTCAATCACCAGCTCAAAAAATTCTGCACAAGGACATTCCACCCACTTGCATGGAAGGTGGATTCACTCTCCTTCAGCTGGAAAGGTCTGACAGCATATGCATTTCCACCTCTCCCCTTGATACACAGGGTATTACTAAAAATCAAGGAGGAACGTCCAAGGATAATCCTGATAGCTCCGAACTGGCCAAGACAACACTGGTACCCTCTGCTGAGGAGCATGTCTCGGGAGAAAATGTGGTCTATACCCCTGATGCCTTTGATGTTAACTCAGAACAACTACAGCATCATGCATCCAAACCTAAAAACTTTGCAACTGACTGCATGGAACATCACATAGCAGCAACTAATCCAGATCTTTCCCAAAGGGTTAAAGACATTATCCTGGAAGCCCGCAGACCTTCAACAAGAAGGAACTATGCAGGAAAATGGAAAAGGTTTGTCATTTGGAGTGCTGAAAGAGGAAAAGATGTGTCGAATATAGATATTGCTAACATTCTGGAGTATTTGGCAGAGCTTCTACATACAGGCCTGTCCTATTCCTCCATCAAGATACATGCATCAGCTATTTCAGCAGAATACAGCTTTGATCCACCTGTCTTTTCACATCCTCTACTCAGGCAATTCCTCAGAGGGATCAAGAATGTAAAACCTCCTAGGAAACCACCATTGCCAGCATGGGACTTGAACTTTGTGCTAGAAAAGTTGACACTCCCTCCTTTTGAACCAGCAGCAACAGCAGATCTACAGCACCTATCATGGAAAACTGCTTTCCTACTGGCAATTACCTCAGCAAGGAGGGTTTCTGAACTTCAGGCCCTAATGGCAGTACAACCCTTCCTAATCTTCCACCAAGATAGGGTGTCCATGAGAACTAATCCTACATTTATGCCTAAGGTGGTATCCAGAGTGTCTTTAAACCAGGCAATCCACCTACCTGCCTTCTTCCCCAATCCACAAAACAGAGGGGAAAGAATGCTGCATACCTTGGATGTACATAGACAGCTACGCTACTACCTGGACAGAACCAAAAGTAACAGAAAAACTGACCAGCTTTTTGTAGCCTATGCAACAGGAAGGGAAGGAAAAGCAATTTCCAAACAGACAATCTCCAAATGGATAGGAAATTGCATACGATTCTGTTACTCCTTCCATGGAAAACCAATTCCACAGAACATAAGGCCTCATTCTACAAGGGCAACAGCCACTACCACAGCTATCTTACGAGGAGTGGCAACCAAGGACATTATTGAGGCGGCTACTTGGACCTCCGTGCATACATTTGCCAAGCATTATAATTTACCTCTGTATTCCAGATCCCGAGCAGGGTTTGCCACTGCTGTACTGCAAGGGATCCTAACCACACCATAATTTTTTTACTTCCTCCTCCCCTAGTTGGCTATGGTATTCTACCCAGTTGTTATGACTGCAGATGCATCCATGAAGGACATAGTACAGTTTTGTACCTACCATAAATGTAGATGTCCAAACTGGATAGCATCTGCAGTCAGGATTACCCTCCCTCCTTCCCCGCTGTGGTACTCCTAGGGTATTTACCCTCCTAATAGCTAGCTGGTGGGGGGAGTCTCTTATGGTGTATTTGTTTGTATATATGTACATACATGCTTATTTTTTGTGTTTGCCTTCTATCTTTTTGGAAACATTGGCATTTATCCAAAATTTAGCCTTCCAAGAGGGCAACTGGCATCTGGGGCAAGAAAGACTGAGGAAAATGGCGTCGGCTGATGCCTTTATACCCGAAGACCAGCAGAGATGACGTCGGGTAAAGTGCGACATCAGCCGAAGCCGGACCCAGACTTTGGAATCCGGCCGACCGAAGGGCTGCCTGACGACAGGACAACCCAGTTGTTATGACTGCAGATGCTGTCCAGTTCGGACATCTACATTTATGGTAGGTACAAAACTGTACTTTCTAGACATTGTAGATCATGTATTTTCAGAGTCCGGCCTGTCTCCCGAATCTTTACCTCCTGCACCTGTTAAGCCAGACAGATACTACAGGGTTCCAGATTCTCATAAATTTCTATATAAAAACCCTGCTGCTGACCCAGAAACTGTTTCACAGGGTCCCAAAGGGGTCAAAGCTGCTACTGCAAAAAACCTGTCCCCTCAGATAGAGATTCTGGGGCACTGGACAGATGGGGAAAAAAGTTTACACTTCTGCTACCTTGGCTGTAAGGGCTTTAAATTGTCAGTTTCATATGCTTAAATATCAGCAATATTTAATGTCTCTGTTAAAACAGAAAATGTTGACAAATTCGGAATGTGCTGAGAACAAGGAATTGCAGGATTTATTGCATGCAGCTGAACAAGTGGGAAAACATACTTTGCAATGTGGTTATGTTTCTCTGGAGGCCTCTTGCATGGCTGCTGTAACAGGCTCGGTCATTAGAAGGCATGCTTGGTTAAAGGAACAGACTCTGCCTGATCATGTTAAAGCAAAATTATTGGATGCTCCATTACAACGTGATACTTTGTTTGGTGTTAAGGCAGAAGAGGTGTTGAAGAAAATGGAGGATAAAGCTAAATCTATGCAGACAGTGAAGGATTTTTTACAGGTGCAGCCACCCAGATTTAGCAGGAACTGGCCTTCTAAGAATTGGTCCTTTCCCGTGTCAGACAGGCCACAAAGAGGCAGATACAGACACCCTAGAGGCAGACAACAGCCCCAGGGCTCATACAGGCCCAAACAGTGGGTGCTTCTGCCTCCAAAAGCGGAGAAGACAAATCACAGCCATATAGGAAACAGTCCCAATGACTTCCCTCTGCCAATGCCAAGCATTTATCTTTTGGCAGCACCCTTAGGGGGAAAGCTAGCACTTTTTTTCACAAAATTGGCACATGATTACCCAGGACAAATGGGTCTTAAATATAGTCTCTCAGGGCTACAGGTTCCACTTTCACACCCTTCCAAAGGCAAAAGGTATGCCAGACCTGCCACGCAATCAATGGGCAGAGGCACAAAACCAAGTTTCTTCTCTCATGGACATGAGGGCTATTCAGCCAGTGCCACAACAAGAGCAGGGACAAGGATTTTACTCAAGACTTTTCTCAGTACCAAGAAAGGACAAAGCATGGAGACCGACTCTGGACCTGTCTATTCTAAATACTTTTCTGGACGTTCCGAAATTCAAAATGTTGAGACTGCAGCAGCTTCTGCCCATGTTGGGCAAAAAGGCTTGGCTTGTAACTTTGGACCTCAAAGAGGCATACCTGCATGTCCCAATCAGACAATCTTTCATAAGATACCTCAGATTCATAGCTGGCTCAATGCACTACCAATTCTCTGCACTGCCCTTTGGCTTATCTACTGGTCCCATGGTCTTCACAAAATGCCTGGTACCAGTAATTGCATTTTGCAGACAAAGAGGAATTCAAATATATCCCTACTTGGAAGACTGCCTTATTTAAGCAGAGGCCAAAGACATTCTACTAAAGCATCTGGCGTTTGTAAAAAGATTACTAATTTGCCTAGGGTACACAGTAAACGAAAAGAAATCAAAATTAGTACCATCTCAAGAGGTAATATTCCTGGGTGCAAGCTTAAATACAACTACCCAGATGGCTTATCTCATGCCAGACAAACAAAGGCATCTGACTTCTTACTTCGAAAACATGGCAACAAAGACCCAGTTATCTGCAAGAAAAATTCTGCAGGCTCTGGGCTACAAGGCCTCCTGCATTCTGCTAATTCCATATGCAAGACTGCATATGAGGAAACTACAATGGTACCTAAAAAGTGTTTGGACTCAACATTGCCAGAACCTGGAAACATTAATTTCCCTCATTCCCTGCCTGCAACAGGAGTTTCGATGGTGGACACAGGCCTGTCACCACAACAGGGGACAGCCATTCACTTTACCCACAGCCAGGCAAACACTAACAACAGATGCATCAGATTATGCCTGGGGGGCCCACATGGCAGGAAAATGTATTCAGGGCACATGGCCCCCAAGCCAAAGGTATCTACACATCAATCAAAAAGAGATGCTAGCTGTACAAAATGCCCTGACAGCCTTCAAGGACCTACGTCATCCAGGACAGCTACTGATAAAGACGGACAACACCACAGTCATGTGGTACATAAACAAGCAGGGGGGCACACATTCCTACCCCCTCTGCAGGCAAGCCATGATTTTGTGGAACACAGCATTGACTTACCACGTACACCTGCAAGCACAATTCCTGCCTTGAAAAACAAATACTCTGGCAGACTAACTAAGCAGAAATCTCATGGACCCTCACGAGTGGAAACTAGATCCACAAATCTTCAGCATGATAACAAGGAAATGGGGACACCCAAACATGGATCTTTTTGCCTCCCCTCACAACTGCCAACTTCAGAGATTCTGCACAAGGACTCATCACAAACAAGCATGGAAAGTGGATGCCCTGTCATTCAGCTGGAACAACTTTACAGTATATGCCTTTCCTTCACTGCCTCTCCTCCCCAAGGTACTCCTAAAGGTCAGACAAGAGAAGCCACAAATGATACGGATTGCCCCAGATTGGCCAGACCAGCACTGGTACCCAATCCTAAGGAGCTTGTCCCAAGGCCCAGCCTGGACATTGCCTCAAATACCTCATTTACTGACCCAACAAAACAATCAGATCCTGCACAGCCAACTCAGAATTCTAAATCTAGCTGCATGGCGGATACTGTAACCTTTCAGAATACAGCTCTGTCTAAAGAGGTTATGGATGTCATTTTGGAGGCCAGGAGGCCCAGCACCAGAAAATCTTATGCAGAAAAATGGAAGAGATTCTATGCTTGGAACCAGGCACAAGGAATTGACACGCTTGTTCCAAATATTCCTCAGATTTTACAATATCAAACTGAGATGCTGGACAAAGGCCTTTCCTTCTCATCAATTAAGATCCATGCCTCTGCCATTTCAGCTCATTACAATACAGACCCACCTATTTTTTCATATCCATTGCTTAGGCAGTTCCTCAGAGGGGCTAAAAACATAAGACCCCCAAGGAGAGCACCAGTACCTGCATGGGGCCTCAATTTTGTCTTGGAAATACTCACACTGCCTCCTTTTGAGCCAGCCAATACAGCTGACATAAAATTCTTATCATGGAAAGCAGCTTTGCTCCTTGCAATAACTTCAGCAAGAAGAGTCTCAGAGTTACAGACATTAATGGCTGTGGAACCTTTTATTGACGTCCATCCTGACAGGATTTCTCTAAGGACAAACCCAGCATGTATGCCTAAGGTAGTGTCCAGTGTGGCTCTTAACCAAACCATTCATTTGCCTACATTTTACCCAAACCCGCAGAATAAAGGGGAGAGACTTCTGCATTCTTTGGACATTCACAGACAGCTACGCTTCTACTTGGACAAAACTAAAGCTTTCAGAAAGACTGAGCAACTTTTAGTGGCATATGCTGCAGGATCACAAGGAAAGGCTATCTCAAAGCATACTATTTCAAAATGGATACGACACTGCATTCGTTTCTGCTGTTCACAACATGGTAAATCAGTGCCTAAGGGCATTAGACCACATTCTACCAGGGCAGCAGCCACCTCAGCAGCCTTCCTCAGAGGAGTACCAACCAAGGATATTTTGGAGGCTGCAACTTGGACTTTCAGTGCACACTTTCACTAAGCAGTACTACTTGCCTCTTTACTCTAAATCTATAGCAGGCTTTGCCACTGCAGTCTTGCAGGGCCTTATAGCCACTCCTAATTCTATTTAGACCCAGCCACCTAACCTCAGCTTTGGGATTCAATCCAAGTGTAATGACTGCAACAGTGAAACACGATGAACATAGTACAGTTGTGTACCTACCATAAATGTAGATGTTCGAGTGTATTCACTGTTGCAATCCAGGTTACTCACCCACCATCCCCCTTTCTTTGCTGGGACTTATCTGTACTTCTCTATCCTATACAACCTATGTGGTGTATTTGCTTGTAGATGAAGGTATTGTTTACTTTAGTGCATGCTTTTATTAGCAATGATTTTTAGCCTACCCTTTTGAGGGCACCTGACATCTGGGGCAAGAAAAACTGAAGAAAATGGCGTCGGCTGCATCTTTTATACCCCCTGGCGCACTGACGTCAGGGAAGAGGAGACAGCAGCTGACACCGGACCAAGACTTTGGAATTCAGGCTGACTGCGGGTAGCCTGCCAGCAGGATAACCCAAGTGTAATGACTGCAACAGTGAATACACTCGAACATCTACATTTATGGTCTGTACACAACTGTACTTTTCTTTACCCTCTTGCAAGACTGTATATGTGGAAGCTTCAGTGTTACAGCAAGTCAATTTGGTTGCAGCATTGCCACCCTCTGAATTTTAGTGCAATTCTCCTTCCTTGTCTGAAGAAGAATTTGAGTGGTGAATTCAAGTTTGCTCTCAACCCAGGCCTGCCCTTTCAGCTTGCAGTCCCATCTCAAGAACTGTTCACTGATGCCTCATACATGGGGTGGGTGACCACTTTTGGTCACCTGAAAGTTCAGGGTCTCTTGCCTCCCCATCAGAAGTCAGACCATATCAGCATCAAAGAGATGAGAGCTCTGATTCTGGCTGTTCATCCTTTTCACCCCATGTTCTGTCCAGGCCTATTGAAGGTGTACACAGACAACACTACAGTCATGTGGTATGTCAAGAAACAGAGAGGTACAGAATATTACCTCTTCTGCTCTTCAGGCTTGGCAGGTGACTCTCAGTTATCAGTTAAATCTTCAAGCAGTATGTATTCCTTCAGAGCACAGTCTAGTGATAGCATGAGCAGGTCTAAAATAGTAGTTCACAAATGGTTGCTTCACAGAGATGTGTTTCTGAACATCGTCCATCAGTAGGGTTTTCCTCGGGTAGATCCTTTTGCCTCCTCTCTGAACAGCCAGCTCCATCTCTTTTGTTCCAGAGTACCACACTGTCTGGTGTGGAAGATGGAAGCCCTTTATTTTCCTTGGAAGGGGATGTTTCTTTATGAGTTTTCTCCTCTTACTCTACTTCTAAGAGTCCTGCAGAAAATTCAGCTAGACTCCCCAAAGGTCTTGCTAGTGACTCCCTTTTGGTGAAAATAGTACTGGTTCGCCCTCTTAATGCATCTGGCCAGGGGCAGTCACTACAAGGTACCTCACCAGTTGAATCTTTTCACACACAACTAGTGGTCTGACATCCAACCTCACTTGTCCACTGTTCAACTGACACTGTGTGTGATAGGGTTTTGATCACTTTCAGGCACCTCTTTTTTCTGAGGATGTGCTCAGGGTTTACTTTTACAAGAGGCAGGGAAACCCTCAACCAGAAAATGTTATATGTCCAAATGGAAAATATTTTCTCTCTGGTGCCATGCTCTTAACCAGGACCCTTGTGGGTGACCCTTTGTTTTTTTTTTTTGTTTTTTTTGTGAGTTGCCCCAGTGTGGTCTGACCTATTCTTTTATGAAGGCCCATTTGTCAGCCATTTCTGCTAGTCTACCCTTGAATCCTCCTTTGGTTTCTTGTTTTGAGATAATTTCTTAAAAGTGTCCTGCATATTAGGCCTCCAAGAAAAATTATTCCTCCTCATTGGGACCTTAATTTGTTTTGAAAAATTGACTCAGGGTCCTTTTCAGCTTGCAGATTCTGCTTCTGTGCAGCATCATACCTGGACGACTGTTTTGTTGCTGGCTCTTCTGCTCTGAGGGTTTCTGAGCTCCAGGCCATTATTCGTTGCTTTCTGTTTTTTTTTTTCAAAAGTACAGGATGTCCCTTCATGCTAATCTTTCTTTTTTGCCTAAGGTATTAAGTGAGTTTTCCTTAAGTCATTTGGTACAACTCCTCTTTTCTCCTCCTTTTAGTCCCCAGTCTGTTAGTGAGAGGGCCTTGCATACCTTGGATTTGCACAGACAGCTGAGGCACTATTTGGATAAAGCTAAGGCCATTTGTAAATCTGACCAGATTTTTGTTACCTTTCATCTTAGAACATTGGGTTTGGTTGTTTTTAAGCAAACTATCACTTCCTGGTTGTCCAGGGGCATTTCTTTGTTATACTTATAATGGCAAATCTTTGTCTACTCCCTTTAAAGCTCATTCCACTAGGGCTGTTACTTTTGGTGCTTCCTTCAAGAGGTTGGACACAGATTTTTTTTGGAGGAGTTGCAGCAACCTACCCTAATTTCATGGGTTCTTTTTGTGAACCATTTTGCTATCCAGCAAGTTATGTAAGGATTAACATTTAGCTGTGAGAGTTTAACAATAACCGAGTGTGGGATGGTGTGGAATGCCTTTGTGAAGATTGTATATGTGATGCGTTCTGTTTTTAACCTCATCCATTGCTTCAGTAACCTTTTCAAAGAAGTTGACCAGGATAAGCAGGCAGGCAGGATCTGCACTTGACAAAATCAAACTGGCTTGGGTTAAGAGTTTTTAGGTTACCCATTTCCTTAATTTTTTTATTTCCATAGTGATCATCTCCACAAGCTTATAGACAAAGTTGTTGAGACTTATGGGTCTGTAATTACCTGGGTTCATTGATGCCCAACATTTGGGCATGGGGATGATTGTTGCTGTCCTCCATTTGTCCAGCACTAAGCTTTTTTGTAGATTAATATTGAATAGCATCTGTAGGGGGTTTGACAGGTTCTTGTTTCAGGCTGGCCAGTAGGCAGCCTGGTGTGTTATCTGGCCCTACAAGTGGTCTTGGCCTTGGAAAGTGGTTTGAGAACTTGTTCTTAGGAGATTCGAGGAGTTTAGAACTAATTTTACATTTACTGATAGTTGATTGGCTATGCCCTCAGGGTCTCTGAGTATGTGATAATTTACTATTATCTCTGTTCAGTGCTGGATATTGTTTCTGAGGTTTCTAACATGGTTAAATAATGCTTTATGGTTGTCTTTTGCCTAGGTGGCTGTTTTTATCTTGTATCTAGCTTTAGTTGATTTAATCAGGGACCAGTTTAGCAACAGCATTTTTGACATCATGAGAGTTGCATGTGATATTGCATGTAATGAGGTTTTTTTCTTTTATTGTAGAGAATGTTGATATTTTGATTCCGCTATAGGGAGTTATTTTTAAATTTGGCATTGTCTGCCCTACTAAGTAAGATTTATATTTTAGGAAACGGATATCTCACAAGTTGAATGATACATTAAGACAAATACGTGCTAAAAGGGGCATTATGTTCAGTAATGGGTCAGATAAAATACAAGTGAAAGAGAATTAAAATTAAGACTTTGTGGATCTAGCGGAGATACCTTTGAAAATTAGATGAACCAGAAAAGAAGCTTTCTGAACTACTGCAACAATATAATGGTCAGAAGTTAAGTAACTGTCAACAAGAATGTCCACATCCCTTATGACAGTGCCTGATTGTAGAGATGTGTCACCTGTGTGGTATGGGAAAATGTTTTGTTTACCAAAATGAACTACACTACATTTTTACACATTTAATTTGAAATCGTTGTCGTTTTGCCAATTGTAAACATGATCTGAGCCATGTGGAAGCAGTTGCGAGTCAACCAAAACATCAAATAACTTCCAATTTACAGTCATCTGCTAACTTAGGTAATTATAAGTTAGAAGTATTGCACTAAAGGTCTGAGGAATACATGCCAAAGAGAAGAGAGAGACCAACACTAAGCCCTATTTTTGCTAGGCTGTTGTTGGCTAGGCTTGTAAAGGCTCTTGTGCAATTAGCCTAG
Organism: Protopterus annectens; assembly: GCF_019279795.1. Taxonomy (NCBI): domain Eukaryota; kingdom Metazoa; phylum Chordata; order Ceratodontiformes; family Protopteridae; genus Protopterus; species Protopterus annectens. The sequence goes on from NC_056732.1 coordinate 122,577,777, forward strand.
TAATCACTTATGAACATATGAGCCTATGCATACCTCTCAATCTCTTAGCACAAGAAATCTAGACAAAAACCTAAAATAGTGGGGGGGGGGGAGACAAAGGCCCCAAAATAGGGACACATTTTAAATATTGCTCTTACAGACTTAGTAAAGCTCCTAGATTAACAGCATTTGTCTTACCTTTCATTTTCTGAAAGAAACTAAGTCTGAAACTCAAATATATGGCATTAGTTATTTCAGTCCTCAGTGATTTGCCAGAAAACCACAAATTTTTATGAGGAATAGACCAGAGTATCAGGCAAAAATCTGGACAGTTGAGTGGTGTGAATTACCTATGCCACTGGTAACTTTTTGCCTTTAGAAGTGACACCTGCAACTCTTACTACCCACGTTTTTCATCAGTAACCAGTTAGCTGTCCAGCATATAACATAAGGATTTATATTCAGGTTTAAAAATTTGTGAATAATGCCTGCATGGGGAATTGTGTCAAAGGCCTTGGCCAGGTCCATTTATGTTATATATACAGTTTAATTGCTAGTCATTGTGATGCCCGTGCCCTGGCCCAGCATTCAAGGAGCCTCAATCCTCACCACTAACACCAGAGTCTCATATGTGAAGAAAGGATAACAAATACACATAGTAAAGTGCAATTTCCTTTAAAAGCACACAGAGATCGCACTCAGTTTGGGGCTGGTCGCTCCCTTGCTCTCCAGGTCCCAAAAAGACTCCCCACTGGCACAGCTATAGGGTCCAGATCTCAGCCTAGTGGGCAAGCTAAGACCTCCAGCACTGTTTCTGTCCAACCAGTGCTTTGTGTCCCTGCCCAAGTAGCTATCACACACACACACACACACACACACACACACACACTTTGAGAAGAGGTTATACAACCGCACAGACACTCATGGGGAAGGCTGGCACAGGTTTTCCAGCTGTGCCCCCTTTTCCCAGTCTGTACGGTAGAAATCACTGCTACCACCCAGCTACTAATTATCAGCTACCCAAAGGCCCTTTAAAGGATGTCCAATTATTACTGTGCAATATTGTCCAATTGGTAGTATAACTAAACAGTCAAGACTTGTTGGAGTGACTTGGTACAGTGATCACTATAAATATGCAATGTACTCTAGAGCTTAAATTATATCTACTCAAAGCCACAATTGAAAGGTTTTAAAATATTTAATAATAAATAAAAACACAAGACAATACTTCTTACTACACAGTGCTAGTCAAGAGTTCAGAGATAACAGAGAAATACTTAAAATAATTCAGTAGTACAATTCTGACATCACAGAAAAACACTTAGACTAATCTTTCTAGTTTCTAGCTATTTCTAAGAGAAAACACAAGTCTATGATAAACTTACTTATAGAAACAGGCAGAGTGCTGATGAGCTTTATGGTCAAGACAAAAATGCTTAATGCCTTCTGATTCTCTCTGTTTAAATTGCTATCTTCAGTCCTGATTCCCATTACATAATTAGTTTACAGTTTCCTGGTGTTCCCAGGCTAACAGATGCAACATTCTTGTTATCTTGTGCCTGCAGGAAGCTACAGCCATAAAAGACATTCCACGTGTAAACTCTAGTAATTATTCCTTAAGTTAAAACAGTAGGCAGGATGCTTCACTCTCCAGACTCATTGACTCCAAATTTTAAATTCAAAGGGACAGACATGAAATAATTTTAACTTCAAAGGACAGACAAGAAATGCTTGACTTAACTTTCTTTACAGCAGAGGGCAATGTTGCTACATTGTTTTAAGTTCAACATTTCACAGTATTTTCTTTCAATTAAGAAAACAAGTCTGTAATTCAACATTCATATTTACAAATGATAGCATTATCTGCACAATTCTATTTGGCTTGCAGGCAGCGTTCACCCCCCCCCCCCCAGAGAACTCAAGCTATTTTTTCAAGTGACCCTTGAGAACGCTGCTTGAGAGGGTCAGGTCTATCTGAGTATACCTACCTCATTCCCTGTCTTGAGAGCCCATCTGCATTGGCATTGCTACTCCCACTGAGGTGCTGCACTGACATATATGCTTGCAACCCTAGGCTCCATCTTAGCAACTTGGCATTTTGCTGGCTGTCTCTGTTTAAGCATGTTAGGAGGTTGTGATCTGTCATAACAGTGAATTTCCTTCCATACAGATAAGGCTGAAGTTTCTGCAGTGCCCACACTATGGCTAGACATTCCTTTTCTACAGCTGCATAGCATTCCTCCCTGGGTTGGAGCCCATGACTGAGATAAACCACTGGGTGCTCTTCTTCCTCTGAAGAAATCTGGCTAAGTACAACCCCCACCCCATGGTTTGAAGCATCCACCTGCACAACAAATTCTTTGCTGTAATCTGGGCTGGCTAACAATGGGGGTCCTCCCAAAGCTTCTTTAAGCGTCTGGAATGCTTGCTCACATGCTGGGGTCCACACTACCTTATCTGGCCTATTCTTCCTTGTCAGGTTTGTGAGGGGAGCAGCTGTGGTACTATAACTGGGGACAAACTTTCTGTAGTACCTTGCTGTCCCTAAAAATGCCCTCACCTACCTTTTAGTAACAGGTTGAGGCCATGCCTGAATGGCTTCCACTTTGGCAGGTTCTGGCCTTATCTTACCACTCCCCACACTATGTCCTAGGTAGGAGACCTCCGCCATACCCTCCTGACAATTGCTCGGCTTAATGGTCAACCCTGCCCTCTATAGTCTGCTCAGAACCTCCTTGACATGCTGAAGGCGCTCTGGCCAGGAATGGCTGTAGATGGCAATATCATCTAGGTAAGCAAGGGTAAACACCCCTGCTCCTGCTAGGATACGATCTTCCAGCCTCTGGAAAGTCTCTGGGGCATTCTTCATCCCAAAGGGCATCCTTGTGAACTCTCCCAAAGGGCATCCTTGTGAACTCATACAAGCCAAAAGGAGTCACAAAGGCTGACCTCTGTCTAGCACTGGGAGTCAAGGGCACCTGCCAGTAACCCGTGGTAATATCAATGGTTGTAAGATACTTAGCCCCACCCAGCTGCCCTAGGGCCTCATCTGTCCTAGGCATAGGGTAAGCATCCGACTCTGTGTGACTATTTAATTTCCTGTAGACCACACAGAACCTGGTGCTACCATCCTTCTTTGGCACCAGCACCACTGGGGAGGCCCAGGGACTATTGGACTCTTGAATCACCCCTAGTTCCAGCATCTCCTGTACCTCCTCCCTCAGAGTCTGTTTGACTCTCTCAGGCACTCTATAAGAGGCCTGCCTAATAGGCCTTTGGGGTTCTGTCTTCACCTGGTGCTGCCCCAGGTGGGTGCACCCTGGTTTCCCAGTGAACATGTCCCCAAATTCTTGCAGCACTGCTCGGATTTCTCAAACCTGGGTAGGAGATAGCTGCTGGGACATTGCTATCTCTTCTACTGAGGTGTCAGCCCGAGCCTCACTGAGGAGATCAGTCCCCAGATCTCCCTCAGACTCCTCCTGCAATCCACTGCAAATGCTCAGCACAAGGGCATCCCTATCATGGTAAGGTTTCATCATGTTAACATGGTACAATTTGTGCCCCTGCCATCTACGTAGCAGTTCCGCCATGTAGTTAATTAACATTACTTACCTTTCTTTACCACCTTGTAGGGACCCTCCCAAGCTGCTTGCAGCTTGTGTCTGACAGGAATGATAACCATTACCTGCTGCCCCACAGCATACTCTCTAGCCCGAGCATTCCTGTCATACCACACCTTTTTCTGTTGTTGGTCTTCTGCCAGGTTCTCCTGGGCCAAGCCCATGAGTTCCCTGAGCCTTGTCCTGAGGTTTAGGACATATACCACAACACACTCCTTGTGAGACTCGCACTCACCTTCCCACTTATCTCAAATTAAATCTAAAGGTCCCCTCACCCTCTGCCCATACAGCAACTCAAAGGGTGAAAAACCTGTAGATTCCTGGGGAACCTCTCTGTAAGCAAACAGATGGAGCAGATATTTGTCCCACTCCCTCTTAAACTGATCTGCAAATGCCCGTAGCATGGACTTGATTGTAGAGTTTAACCTCTCAACAAGACCATTAGTCTGGGGATGGTAGGGGGTGGTCTTCATGTGCTTCACCCCACAGGACTTCCACAGACAAGCCAGCAGGTCTGACATGAAATTGGCACCTCTGTCAGAATTTCTTTTGGGAAACCTACCCTGTTGAAAATCTCTAACAAAGCATTTTCTACCTTCTCTGCCTCAATGGAGGACAAAGCCACTGCCTCAGGGTATCGTGCAGCATAATCCACTACCACTACAATATACGTTTTCCCTGTGGAACTTGGGGTACACAGAGGCCCCACAATATCCATAGCTACCCTCTGAAATGGCTCCTCAATCACAGGCAAAGGCATCAAAGGAGCTCTCACCTTGTCTCCTGCCTTGCCTACCTTTTGGCACTGCTCACAGGTCCTGCAGTACCCTGTTACATATCTGAAATTTCCAGGCCAATAGAAGTTCTGCATAATACACCTCTTTGTACATTTTATGCCCATATGACCGGAAAAGGGAATATCATGGGCTATGCTAGAAGCACCAGATGGTAGGCTCTAGGCACTACCAACTGCTTGTACTCTCTCACCTTCTAGCCCTCCCTCAGGGGTCCACTCTCTGTATAGTAACCCTTTGTCCCAGTATACAGATTCCTCCTTTCCTTGAGAATCAGGTGCCACCCTAGCTACCTGCCTCAGGCCTTGCCATGTAAGGTCTGAGAGCTGAGCCTGTCTCAACTCTCTATTTGTAACCCTTCCCAGCTCTCCTTCCACAGGAAGTCTGGCATCCCCTGACAGTGTTGCCTCACTGTAAGCTTGGGTACTACTACTCACCGCTACCTTTGCAGTCACTCTGTCTAAGGGACCATCAGTACCCCCAAGCAGTTGTGGTTCACCTTCAGTCTCACTGCTATAGGGTATCTCCCTTACTGAAGTAACCACCTCACCAGTCCTGGCTGCAAGTATGCAGTCTGTCTGGGTCTCCCCCAGGCTACCAGACCCACATGCTTGCCTCCTATCCTGACTGCGTGTAACTGCATAAGCACTTGGTACTGCCTCATCCAAATCCCTCCCTAGCAGGACATCTGCAGGATGGTAGTTTGGTACCCTTGTTGTCTCAAGACAACCTACTATTGGCATTTTGTCTTTCCCACTTACTGGCTCCCTCACCTTTTGTTCCTCACCTTGCCTCTGTGGACACGTGTGCCACATGGCCCCACTGGTTGCATGCAAAATATTTAACCCTTGGTTGTGGACGTGTACCTGGACTAGTGGCTTCCTCTGCTACTGGCAGATTCTGTTGGGGCAGTTTGTGCTGCCCACCATGGGTTCCTTTAGACCCATGAGCAGTACTGGGGGTCCCTTTCCTGTGCAGGACTACCCTGCTTGTCATGTATAGGTCTCCCTTCTTCCCCAACTCATCTGAAGTAGCACATTGTCTATCAGCTAACCAGATCCTCATGTCCTCAGGCAAAGTGCTAAGGGCTTGTTCACTCACTAAAAGGTCTGCCAGTCCTTCAAAAGTGGTGACCTGACATCCACTCACCCACCTATAGAAATAAGTGCTCAATTCAGCAACATATTCACACATACTTTCATCTGCCTTGCACAGTGCTCACAAAACTTTTTCCTATAAGTTTCAGGTGTTAGCTTAAACAAGTCTAATAAACTTTTATAATCAAACATGCAAAGTTAGACATTTTAGACAATACAGTTACAGCTTTACCATGGAGTAAGGGGGTTAGGAACCATACTCAGAGCCTTTGGTCAGCATTATACTGTTTGCATACCCTCTCAGACATATGAATGAAACTATCAGAATTATCCCCCTCTTTAAACTGCGGAAGAAATTTACTGACCTGTTGTGCTTCTGGGGTCCAGTTACTCCCTTCCCCATTACCTCCATGACTCTGGTGAAGAGTCAGCATTTTTCTCTCATGCTTCTTCTGCCTCTCCTTTTCCTCGGCTTCTGTCTCCAAACGCCTGGCCTCCAACTCAAGTGTCTCTAGCTCCAGATGGATTTTTAATTCCACTGCAGAAAGGTTGATCTGTCCATTCTTCGAGGGTATAATATCTCCACTGCCAGTCTGATTGTCCTCCTTGTTGCTGTTTTCTGATGCAGCTGTAACCAAGGCTGCAATCAGGTCTGCCATAGTCAGGTTTCCGTGCACCAGTCCCCTAGCCTGGCACATCTCTGCCAGCTGGTTCCTTGTCAGCTTTCCATACTCCTCTGCTGACATGCTGCCTGCTCACCCTGACTAACTAAGCTAACAAAAGAAATAAAACAATTGTGATCTAAACTCCGAGTATTCACTGTGTGGCTGATTTAGAGTACAAAGCACCTTCAAAGATCACTGTACACAAGCTACAGTAATACACTCTACCCACACCACCACCAGCCAATTAGTATTTGCCACCAATTAATATATGATGTGGATATCCCACCACTGCCACCAATTAATATGTGACGCCTGTGCCCTGGCCTAGCAATCAAGGAGCCTCAATCCTCACCACTAACACCAGAGAGGGCGTCTCGTATATGAAGAAAGGATAACAAATACACACAGTAAAGTGCAATTTCCCTTAAGAGCACACTGAGATCACAGTCAATCTGGGGCTGGTCACTCTCTTGCTCTCCAGGTCCCCAATAAGACTCCCCACCAGCACAGCTATAGGGTCCAGATCTCGGCCTAGTGGGCAAGCTAAGACCTCCAGCACCCTCTCTGTCCATCCAGTGCTTTGTGTCTCTGCCCAAGTAGCTAACACACACACACTTTGAGAAGAGGTTATACAACCACACATACACTCCTGGGGAAGGCTGGCACATGTTCACCAGCTGTGCCCCCTTTTCCCAGTCTATACGGTAAAATCACTGCCACCACTGAGCTACTAATTATCAGCTACCCAAAAACCCTTAAAAGGGTGTCCAATTATTACTGTGCAATATTATTATCCAATTGGTAGTATAACTAAACCGTCGAGGCTTATTGGAGTGACTTGGTACAGTGATCACTATAAATATGGAATGTACTCTAGAGCGTAAATTATCTCTACACAAAACAGCCACAGTTGAAAGGTTTTAAAATATTTAATAATAATAAATAAAAACAAGACAATACTTCTTACTACACAGTGCTAGTCAAGAGTTCAGAAATCACAGAGAAATACTTAAAATAATTCAGTAGTACAGTTCTGACATCACAGAAAAACACTTAGTCTAATCTTTCTAGTTTTTTTCTAGTTTCTAGCCATTTCTAAGAGTAAACACAAGTCTAAGATAAAGCTACTTATAGAAACAGGCAGAGTGCTGATAAGCTGGATGGTCAAGACAAAAATGTTTAATGCCTTCTGATTCTCTCTGTTTAAATTGTGGTCTTCAGTCCTGATTTCTATTACATTATTTTTTTACACTTTCCTGGTGTTTCCAGGCTAACAGATACTACATTCTTGTTATATTGCACCTGCAGAAAGCTACAGCCATAAAAAACATTCCATATGTAAACTCTAGTAATTATTCCTTAAGTTAAAACATTAGGCGGGATGCTTCAATCGACTCCACATTTTAATTTCAAAGGGACAGACATGAAATAATTTTACCTTCAAAGGACAGACAAGAAATGCTTGTCTTAGCTTTCTTTACAGCAGAGGGCAATGTTGCTACATTGTTTTAAGTTCAACATTTCACAGCATATTCTTTCATTTAAGAAAACAAGTTTGTATTTCAACATTTCACAGTATTTTCTTTCAATTAAGAAAACAAGTCTGTAATTCAGCATTCATATTTACAAATTATAGAATTATCTGCACAATTCTATCTGGATAGGCAGGCAGCCTTCACAGCCACTACTTCACTAACTTTCTTGAGGCTAATGAGGTTAAAGAAGTAGGACCTCCTTTTGTCAAAACCAAATAAAGCCAAATTGATGAAGGTCCAGGGTTAAGAGAGTTTCAGTATCAGTCTAATGAAATCTGAGAGATGTTCCATAACTTTACATATGAGGCTTATTGAGACTAATGGCTGTGCAATTACCAAGATCTGTGATTGGGCCATCCTTGTATAATGGCATTACATGGCTTTTTTCCAGGCTTCAATAATATAACAAGTTGAAAAACATAAAGTGATTAAGTAAGGGTTTATGTAGGCCACATTTTGTACTGATAAGGCAATGTGGTGTATTATCTGGGCCCTGTGGGTGAGGTGCTCTTAGCTTTAAAGTGGGTTGACAGGACTTGTTCTGTAGTAAGTAAAGTGGGTAGTTGTGACTGTTGAATCTGTGGAATAGCTATAACTGTGGGAGGGAGTTTGCCATAAATTTATCAGCTTGGATATTAGCTATTTCCTTTGAGTCATAGTGAACAGTATTATTGTGGACTAGCTTTGAACATTGTTGGGTGTTAGTTCCTAAGTTCCTGATATAAAGAAATATTTTTAGTGATTTTTATAAGTTTAGTGGTCTTTTAAGATGTTCATCATATTAATTGGTTTACCATTTATGGGGTCAAGGCTTGGAAGCTTGACCAGCAGAAACACCAAAATGCATCACTAAAATATAGAGTACCTGCCATACACCATGTTGACTGAAAACATCCTATTGCTCTGGACCCAGGAACAAGTGCTGACATGGGTCCAGAATTGGACTTCAATATTGCTGATGTTTGGTGTTCTGACGTTCACGTCCACAGTTCCAACATTTTAAGGTCAAGTGTCCAAGGCATGACCACATAATTGTAAACCATATTAAGCACTGCTGCAGTAGCCTTAACTGTATGGGTTATATCCTGCCAAGGATACAACAGCCAGCCCGTTTTAAAAGCTTCAGTGCACCTACCACATGCCCAAACTGTCTGACAGCTTCAGCTGAGCTGACTAAAAGACAAGTTTGGGTGGGAAGCCCTTCAGACCTGTACTATTGCCAAAGAGTACACTCCTCTGTGATTTTCAAGATCGATGGTTGGCTTGTGCTTTCCTTTGCTGTGCAGATAAGTTCCCTTTGGGGGAAAAAATTACATTTTTTTTAATTTTCTTGTTTTATTACTTTCTTGTTCAGGAAAGTTATTTTAAAGGTAGGAGTGATGTGTTTTAATGGACTGTCTCGAGATGTAACATACTTTTAAACTGAGCTCTCATTTTTTTTCTGTCAGTTTAAAAGTAGTCTGATGATCTCATTTTCCTTCATTCCTCAACTGATGGGTCTCTGATCAAATCTCAGCTGCTTTTACTAGGTTCATGGATCCAACTCTTGAGCTCCTACCTTACCGATAATACCTCACTAACCCAATATACCTCAGATCTCGTTTGCCACCATATTTCTCAGACACGGATCACCTTTTGAGCTTTTGGGTGTTTTTTCAGTATTTGAAGTTTTCTTCTTTTGGATCACCTTTAACTTTTTCACCTCCTTCCCTTACTTCCTGTGCATTTTTCTGGTTCTGTCCTTCAGGCAGTTTTTTCCGTACCCTTTTATAGTTTGGATACTCTACAGAGTACCTTTGTTGGCACTCTTGTTTACTTTCTTTTATTATCATCCTTTTTCTACCCCCTAGAGGGTATTTCTTTGTACCATTTTTGGTACTTCCTCTCCTGTAAGTCAAACAAAACTCTTTTGCTATAGTTATTTTAAAAACTTCTCTACTTTGTCTCCTTAAAATGGCAGATAGACAACTGGTTTTAAAAAATGCACTACTTGTAGGCATAAGATTCATAATTTTAATGCTCACAGTGAGTGTGTTCACTGTTTGGCTGCTGCCCATTATGATATTGATTGCTCTATCTGTGTGGGTTAATACCAGGGCTGTTAGTGACCAGAGAAATAAACTAGTGGTTAAGAGTCTTCTTTCTTCTACTTCATCTTCTTTAGCTACTGGAGTTCAAACTCCCTCCAAGAGATCCAAAAATGGGAAGCTTCAATCAGCTGTGAAGGATAGGAACCCTAAAAAGAGGTCCCCAGACCATTCACCAACACTGGCTCTGACCTCAGAGCCTGCTGCAAAAATTTAAAAAAAGTCTGATCCAATGCCCTCGGATCCTACCTCCTCAAAGCCTAGATTGCCTTGGATCCAGTCACAACGGTTCTTGCCAGAGCTGATTTCTCCTTTGACTCCATTCACCTTTTCTCCAGGAGACTCCGGGGAGACACTGCAGGCCACCATCTACCAGCTCCTCCCTTAGGTCCTCCAGGAGCTTGTCTGAAGCAGAGGTGGACAGGATGATGAGGAAGTTCCTCAGAACTTAGATGCAGATGACGGTAATCCCGGCTCCCATTGGAAACAGTGAGCCTGCCCTCCACTACCCTCAACTGATATTGCCTTCTCCAATCCATCTTGTGGTTTTGGAGCCCTCAAATCTGAGATCCTTGAGGGTGCCCTTGTCAGATCTGAAGACGGGTTGTTCTTCAACTCTGACATTGTTCCTGAGTTGCACAGCTCCGCTGATGTCAAAGTAGGAGGATTCCCTGAGCTGAAATGTCTGCACTGGCTCTGAGGGGTTGGGGTAGACTCTGAAGTTATCTGAGCTGTCCTTGCCTGTAGGCGATTCAGCACTGGACAGCTCGAGTCCGACTCCCTCCTGTTTGGGTGATGGTCTTGGGAGATTCAAGGATTGTTGGCACAAGGGTCTTCAGCTACTGTGCCACCGGCTTCTGTTTCTCCTAGACCCTCTACCTATGAGGCATTGAAAAAGGCTTTTTCTCTGCCTAGAAAGAGGATATCCTTGCCCCCTTCAGATATTATTTCTGTTCCACAATTGGGTATGAGCTCTGAGCCTCTCATTTCTGTCCCACCTGGACTGCCTACCCGAACAAACCTCCAGTCAGTCCTTTGGGAGTCCCCCATCACCTCTGATACCTCACCAGATCATCCAACTGATGAGGTCTCTAGGAAAGAACCTGTAAAAGGAGACAGTTGGAGTCCCCCTCAGGAATCTCTCATTAAGGACACTAACTTCGCTGAGAGGAAGGGTCCCCCACATCTCCACCTGAGGAGATCTCCTTTGGAGAAATACTAGAACTTCTAAAGTAAAAAGGTGGATGGTCTTCTGACCTCTCTTACCAGGAGGAGTCGATGTTCCTGGAGGATGTTCTTCGTGTTTCACTGTTGCAGTCATTACATTTGGGTAATCTGCTGGCAGGTTGCCCTCAGTTGGCCTGAATATCAAAGTCTTGGGTCCAGCGTCGGTTGCTGTCTCCTCTTCCATGACGTCAGGTCGTCAGGGATATAAAACATGCAGCAGATGCCATTTATTCAGTCTTTCTTGCCGCGCGGTTCCTGAAGCAGAAGCAGTTCATAAGTGCCGGTTGGCCAACTCCTGAAATTTTCGCATTTGAGTTTCAGAACCGAAGTCTTCAATTAAAGCTAAGTGCCCTGTTGGGGAAACTTTTTCCTGCTCCTTACCGATGTCAGTAAAAGTTAATAATTGCATTACTTGTGGTAAGCAAATACCTCATAAGGATTTTCATTTGTACTGTATTCCTTGCCTAGGCCCAGATCATAACGTGTCAGTTTTGTGCTAGATTTAACCAACACACTATTAAGCGTCGGCATATTTTTTGCTTCAAAATATTTTGGATCCAGATTTAATTACCTTGAAATGTCGTCTGATAGCAATCCGACTACCGGAGTTAAAAAAAAATGCAAAGAAAAAGACAGAGACAGACCGTCGAGGTCCAAAACCGATGACAAAGCTTCTCCTAAGCCAGTCCGCGGTTCGCCGGTACTCAGTGAGGCGCTTTCCCAGCCCCTGATACCTGCTACTTTTGAGTCGCAGGCCTCTACAGTGACCCATGCAGAGTCCGGTATGCCGCGAGTTTCTCGAGTATTAAACCTGCGGATGTCTCTCCCTTGGATGGGTCCGGAGCCACTGAGCAGGCACCGGCTTCTGGGGGTGTTTTCAGGCCTCAACATTTTTATATAAAACCGATGCCAGCTTCAAAAACAAAATCAAAAACGACTTTTAAGTCTAAAAAAACGATGCATGAGCCACGTGCTCAGGCCCATATGCCTAAAAAACAGATGATCAAAATGACTGAGAACTTAATTACCTTGATCAGTTGTTTCCAACACCCCCCTGGTAAGAGGCCTAGGCAAGACACTGATTATGAATCTTCAGATCAGGTTTCTATTTCTTCTGAGTCCTCTTCTGATCAGGAATATTCTATATCACCCTATGAGTATTCAGATGCCAAAGAATCCATCCCATCTGCATCTCCTCCTCAGGATTATTCTTTTGGAGAAACCTACTTTAAGGGAACATTTTCATTGGGAGAGTCAGGATTTCTCTGAATCAGAAAAGAGGCTTAGGGACTTCCTTCTTCTTCTTCAGCATAGGCCTTTGGCTATACCTCCTGTATTAGACATTGTTGATGATGTGTTTTCGGAATCAAGCATGGTTCCTGATTCCCTACCTCCGTCTCCTAGTAAGCCAGACAGATATTACAGGGTTCCTGACTCCCACAAATTTCTATTCAAAAATCCTGCTGCTGATCCTGAAACTATCTCACAGGGTCTCAAAGGTGTAAAGGCCTCTACAGCCAAAAATCCTACCCCCCTCTGATAGAGATTCCAGGGCGCTGGATAGATGGGGAAAGAGTGTTTATACGTCTGCAACCTTGGCAATTAAGGCCTTAAACTACCAGTATCATATGCTTAAATATCAACAGCATGTTATGGGCCTATTGAAACAGAAAATGATGTTGATTTCTGATTGTGTGGAAAATAAAGAATTACATGAATTATTGCATGCAGCAGAACAGGTTGGAAAGCATATTTTGCAATGTGGTTTTGATTCCGTGGAGGCCTCTTGCAGGGCCGCAGTTACTGGATCTGTGATTAGAAGGCATGCCTGGCTGAAGGAGCAAAATCTGCCTGATCATGTTAAAGCTAAATTGTTGGATGCCCCTTTACAGCACGATACTCTGTTTGGTAATAAGGCAGAAGAGGTTTTAAAGAAAATGGAAGACAAAGCTAAATCTATGCAAACTGTAAAAGATTTCTTACAAGTACAGCCTCCCAGGTTCAGTAGGCACTGGCCTACTAAAAATTGGTCCTTTCATGTGTCCAACAGAGCCTCTTAAGGCAAATCCAGGTGCTCAAAAGGCTCCAGATACCAATCACAGGGTTCTTGCAGGTCAAAGCATTGGGGTGCCTCCACCTCCAAATCTGGAGGAAACAAAGCACAACCCTACAGTAAACAGTCTCAATGACTTCCCTCTACCATCACCCAGCACTTATCATTTGGCAGCCCCCTTAGGGGGAAAATTAGCACTTCATGCTCAAAATTGGCAGTTAATTACCCAGGACAAGTGGGTATTAAACACAGTATCCCAGGGGTACAGATTTAATTTCCATACTTTGCCAATTCCAAACGGTTGGCCAGATCTGCCACAAAATCAATGGGCAGAGGCACAAAAACAAGTTACGTCCCTCATGGTTATGGGGGGTATTCAGTCCGTACCAGAACAGGAAAAATGACAAGGTTTTTATTCAAGACTGTTCCTTGTACCCAGAAAAGACAATGCCTGGCGTCCAATACTGGACTTATCAATTTTGAATACGTTCCTGGACATTACAAAATTCAACATGCTGACTTTACAACAGCTACTGCCTATGCTGGGCAAGAACGCTTGGTTAGTGACTCTAGACTTAAAAGAGGCATACCTGCATATCCCAATAAGGGAATCGTGGAGAAGATACCTCTACTTCAAGGCATGTTTTATGCATTACCAATTCTCTGCACTGCCCTTTGACTTATCTACTGCACCCAGGGTCTTTGCAAAGTGCCTGGCACCAGTAATTGCATTTTTCAGACAAAGAAACATACAAATTTATCCTTACCTGGACAACTGTCTCATTCAAGCAGAAAACAAGGACATTCTTCTTCAACATCTGGTGTATGAGAATGGCTTCTAACATGCCTAGGGTACACAAAAACGAAAAGAAATCACAACAGGTTCCCTCTCAAAAAATTACATTCCTGGGTGCAAGCTTGAATACAACCGCCCAGATGGCTTACCTTACGCCAGACAAACAAAGGCAACTGACTATGTACTTCAAACAGATGGCAACAAAAACCCAGTTATCTACTAGACAAATTCTGCAGGCTTTGGGGTTCATGGCATCCTGCATTCTACTAATTCCATATGCAAGACTGCATATGAGGAAACTTCAATGGTACCTAAAAAGTTTATGGAGTCAGCATTGTCACAGTCTGGAAATAATGATTCCTCTTATTCCCTTCCTACAACAGGAGTTTCTTTGGTGGGCAGAGACATGCCACCAAAACAAGGGACTGTCATTCACTCTACCCCCTGCCACCCAAACCCTAACTACAGACACATCAGACTATGCTTGGGGGGCCCACCTGGCGGGGAGATGCATTCAGGGCATATGGAGCCCAAAACAAATGCATCTGCATATCAACCAGAAAGAGATACTAGCTGTTCAGAATTTCCTGACAGCCTTCAAGGACTTACCTTCATCCAGGACAACTACTGATAAAGACGGACAACACCGCAGTTATGTGGTACATAAACAAGCAGGGGGTACACATTTCTGCCCCCTTTGCAGACTAGCCATGGCATTGTGGAACACAGCCTTGACTTACCAAGTACATCTTCCAGCTCAATTCTGCCAGGAAAACAAAATACTGTGGTAGTCGACTTAAGCAGAAATCATATGGACCCACACGAGTGGAAACTGGATCCACAAGTCTTCAGCATGGTAACACAGAAATGGGGGAGCCCAGACATAGATCTATTTGCTTCCCCCCAAAATTATTAACTGGACAAATTCTGCACAAGGACTTATCACAGACAAGCATGGAAAGTGGATGCCCTATCCTTCAGTTGGAAAAACCTATCAGTCTGCGCCTTTCCCCCTCTGCCTCTTCTCTCCAAGGTCTTACTAAAGGTCAGACAGGAAAAAACAAAAATGATCCAATTGTGCTGGACTGGCATCGCCAGCACTGGTACCCAATTCTAAGGAATATGTCTCAACTCCCTCCTTGGTACTTGCCTCAAATACCTCATCTACTGTCTCGGCTGAACAATCGAATTCTGCACACTCCGCTCCAAACTCTGAACCTTGCAGCATGGCTGATCATGTAATTATTCAAACAACACCTCTCAGTAAATCTGTTATGGATGTCATTTTGGAAGCCAGAAGGCCTAGTACTAGAAAATCTTATGCTGATAAATGGAAAAGATTCTGTGCTTGGAATCAAGCACAAGGAACGGACACAGCAAAACCAAATATCCCTCAAATTTTACAATACTTGACTGAGATGCTTGACAAGGACCTATCTTCTCTTCAATAAAAACCCATGCCTCTGCCATCTCTGCTCATTACAATACTGAGCCTCCCATCTTTTCTCATCCTCTGCTAAAACAGTATCTTAGAGGGGCCAAAAATTTAAGGTCTCCAAGAAGATCGCCAACTCCTTCATGGAACCTCAATTTTGTGCTGGAAAAACTCACCCTGCCTCCTTTTGAACCAGCAGCTACTGCAGATGTAAAGTTTTTATCTTTGAAAACCGCTTACCTTTTGGCAATCACATCAGCAAGAAGGGTTTCAGAACTACAGGCTGTCAAGGCTGTGGAGCCTTTTATTACATTTTACCCGGACAGGGTGTCCCTCAGGACCAATCCTTCCTTTATGCTTAAGGTGGTATCCAGTGTGGCTCTTAACCAAACTATTCACCTGCCAACTTTTTACCAGAATCCGCAGAACAAGGGGGAGCAGATTCTGCATTCATTGGACGTAGACAGACAACTAAGATTCTACTTAAACAGGACCAAATCTCTAAGAAAGTCTGAGAAACTACTGTTGGCATTTGCTTCAGGATCAGAGGGGAAGGCTATATCAAAGCAGACTATTTCTAAGTGGATAAGCCACTGCATTAATTTTTGCTACTTGCATCATGGTAAACCTGTACCCAAGGGAAGCAGGTCACATTCCACCAGAGCTGCCTCTACCTCAGCAGCCTTTCTCAGAGGAGTTCCAACCAAAGACATTCTAGAAGCTGCTACTTGGAGCTCTGTTCATACCTTCACAAAGCATTACCATTTGCCTCTCTTCTCTAAATCCAGGGCAGTCTTTGCCACTGCAGTTCTGCAGGGCCTTGTAGCTGCCCCTAATGCTATTTAGTTCCATCCTCCCATCGATAGCTTTGGGATTCTATCCAAATGTAATGACTGCAACAGTGAAACACGAAGAACATAGTACAGTTGTATACACTTACCATAAATGTAGATGTTCGAGTGTATTCACTGTTGCAGTCCGGGCTACCCACTCGCCATCCCCCTTTTCTATAACTTCTCATGTTAAGTTGTCAATCTCGCCTTCATTCTTGCTTGATGGGTTCGGAGCTGATCCTCGGCTCCGACTCGGCACTTGCTAAGCTCGAGAGTCACTTTTACCAGCTCGAGGCAGCCCCATATCCCATGATGCAAGGCGGTAAGTACCCAGATCTCGTTTGCCGCTTCGCTGATGAGGTCCTCCTTTTGCCAGCTCCTGGTAAGTGTTTATATTTAAACTACTAGTTGCCCCAATCAGAAAAAAATCATCTTTTCTGTAGATATCTATCACTTTTAGTTAATTGTAAGCCCCTTTTTGACTAACTTTATTTTTCCTTCTTCATCTTTTTAGTCAGGACTTTCTTTCCCTTCCACCCCCCCCCCCCCCCTGTCAGGGTGTGCGTGTGTGTGTGAGGTTTTTACTTATTACTCTAACTTTAGTTGTCTGATTGGGACTGTGTGTGTACTGTTTGTGTATACAATATGTCCAAAGAACAGAGGGTCTCAGGCTTCAAGAAGTGTGACTCGTGCTGTCAGAAGATGTCTCTGACAGACGGTCACACTTCTTGTTTATACTGCCTGGGACCTCTCCACCTGCAGGACTCCTGTGCAATATGTCACTCTTTTAGCCAGAGAGTCCTGCAGGAAAGGAGAAATAAGATTATTTTAAGGGGACTCCTTAAACCGGAGGGCTCTCCGGCCAAATCGGCTCCGGGAAAGCCTTCCAAGACTTCTAAGGCCCAGGCTTCTGTGTCTAAGCCTTCGGCCTTGGCTCCGACTTTGTCGGAGTCGAGATTGGCTCCGGCTGGAGCCGATCCGACCTTGTCTAAATCCTCGGCACCGATGGCTATCGGTGCCGATACTGCTATGGTCACTTTGGTGTCGGTTCCGACTGGCTCCGACCAACATGTGGCCCAGGCTTCGGTGTCGGCGCCGACACCACTACTTCCATGCCTGTATCGGCTCCGGCTGGAGCCGATACATCTAGATCTACACTCGGAGCCGAAAAGTTATCGGCTCCGACTGGATCCGTGGGTTTGTCTGCTCCGATGGTTCCTTCCAGGAAGAGGTCCAGTTCTCCCTCTTTGGAACCGATACGGTCGGCTCCGGCCTCACCTCTTCTTTCGGAACGGAGCCATCGGAGCCGATCATCTAGGTCGTCCAGGTTATCAGACCATGATTTAGAGAGGGTGGTAAGCAGATTATTAAAATCACAGGCACTGGCCCAGATGCTTCATAGTCCGTCTCAACAGACGACTATTAATCCACACCCTCTTCAAGTTCCTCCTTCGACTCTACCCCAGAGTTTGGAGCTGGAGTCTACGGGAATAGTTACGGCTATGGCTGAGGGGCAGATACCCCCCCTTCTGCACCTTCAGCATCTACTCATCTCCTCCTTGAGACCTTCCTTGGAGGGATTCGGTGGTCGGGCTTCCCTGGTCTCCTGCGAGGGGGTGAGTGGCATTGGACCCTTGTCCGACCCCGCTCTTCCCCTTGGAGCTTCGGCCTTGGTGAGCTCGGCTCCGACATCTGCCTCGGAGCCTTCCCTTTCGGTGGGCCCGGGAGTCCCTGTTTCTTCGGAACGGGTTCTCTCGGATCTCCCTGGGAGGGGAGCCTTCGAGGTGATGAAGAGTGTGCTGGCCACTGGGCTCAGTCAGCAGTCTATTCCCTTAGCTCCTCCCTCTACAGTGCCTGTCAATATCTCTTCCCACTCTCTTGCTCCCGGACCCAGAGATCCACCGCCTCAGGTTTCCCCACTGGGAAGAACCCCCTCTTCCGAGGATTCTCCTGACCCGTCAGGCGATCCTCTGCGCAAGAGGACTTGTAAGAGGAAACACCTGGACTCCCCTGAGTCTACCACTTCAGATACCGACTTAGATGAGTCGGAGGGGTCCCCAAGATCCCCCTCTGAGGATGTCTCCTTTTCAGACATCCTAGAACTCCTAAAACAGAGGGGAAACTGGCCCTCCATAAATCCCTCCGAGGATGAGTCGGTATACCTAGAGGCATTTGGATCTCGACCCTCCACCTCCTGGGTGTCTCCGCCTTTTGACCCCCTTATGGAGGTTATTGCTCGGAAGGCTTGGGCTTCTCCTGATTCTGTAGAGCCAGTTCCTAGGAGGCCGTCTAAATTTATTACAGCCCCTTCTGAAAAGCAATTCCTTACGAAAGGTTCCCCTGTTGATGCCATGGTGGTGGCGGCCACCACTAAGAAGGAACTTGCAGATCCTTCCGTACCAGTCCATCCTCCTAATAAGGATTCTAGGACCATGGACAGGTATGGTAAGCGGATGTTCTCCTCAGCGACCTTTGCCATGCGTTCGCTGAACTATTTATGTCACTTCACCAGACTCCAAAGGGACATCCTTAAAGAACTAGGTGAAGTAGTACAGGATCCTACAGCTCCAGGGGCTCAAGAAAAGATTGCTTCTCAGCTAGGAATCCTTAATTCTATAGCTAACTCCTCCATGCGGCTGATTTCGTATGCAGCAGATGGAGCGAGTAGAGCCGCAGGTACAGGAGTGGCTCTCAGACGTCAATCCTGGATGCGGCTCTGTAATTTTGCAGATCCCTTTAAGGCGCCCTTCACGAATTCTCCCTTTGATGGGTCAGCATTGTTTGGCCCTCAAGTGAAGGATACATTGACCAGGTGTGAGCAAGACGGCAAGACTCTTTCAGCCGAGGGGTCCGTTTTTCTACCCCTCTAGACCTTACCCCAAAGGTCAGAAGGGTGGAAAATGTGGTTCAGTAAATCCCAGGAGTCTCGCCAGACACACGTGGTCAGTTTACCCCTAGAGGCAGAGGGGTAATAAAACAGACGCCCTAGAGGCAGAGGGGTCCACAGAACCAGGGAAGCAGAGAGCCTCTCTGATAAGCCCTTCCAGCATCCCTGAGATGTTGCCCGACTGTCCATCCTTGGAGGCAGTCAGGGGAAGACTATCGCTGTACCCAGAAGCCTGGCGTTCCCTCTCAAAAGACAGATGGGTACAGTCGATCATATCCGAGGGTTACAAAATTCCTTTCGAGGAAAGTCCTTTCACTCACAAAAATTCCCTTCCAGATGTGCCACCCGGTCTAAGGGAAATCGCAGTTAGAAGTATCAAAGCTTCTACACAAAAGGGCCATTCAGCCAGTTGCAACAGACCATTCAGAGCCCGGAATCTACTCAAGGTTCTTTTGGTCCCCAAAAAGACGGGAGATTGAGACCATTATTGATCTCAGCAGACTCAACAAGTCTGTGAGAAAGACAAGATTTCAATGGTCACACTTCAATCAATTTTGCCCTTCCTGGACAAAGACAACTGGATGTGCTCAATAGACCTTCAGGATGCGTACTATCACATAAAATTCACAGACGCCCAGAAGGTTTCTCCGCTTCGGCTGGGGTCCAGTCATTTTCAATTCAGAGCCCTGCCCTTTGGTCTCACTACAGCCCCCAGAGTGTTCACCAAATGTATGGCAGTGGTCACGGCTCACCTGAGACGTCAAGGATTCCAGGTGTTTCCGTATCTCGACGACTGGCTCCTTTCAGCCACCACCAGGCATCAACTTCTCCAAGCCAGGGATTACACCCTAAATCTCTGCACTCAGTTAGGAATTTCGATCAACTACGAAAAATCCTCCTTATTGCCCTGCCAGTCTATTACTTTCATAGGCGCAAATTTAAACACTGTTCGGATGTCAGCAACCCTCACAGACCAAAGAATCTCAGATATCCAAAGTCACGCATGGATCATCCTTGCCAGCAAAAGGTGCAAGCCAGAATGGTCCTGAAAGTGTTGGGCCTCATGGCAGCGGCTATTACCCTTCTCCCTGGCCCGCTTCCACATGCCTTCTTCAATGGATGTTGTTCACCCAGTGGTCTTACCAACAACTTCCCATGCGCCACCAAATCCTGGTGACACAACTTTGCAAAACCACCTATCCTGGTGGATTTCTTCTCCCAGATTCATCAGGGCAGACCCTTTGTATCCCGGCCCGGTAGCCACAGTCACTACGGACACCTCCCTGATCGGGTGGGGGTCATTATCAGGGCAGGATGGTTCATGGGACGTGGCAACCGCTCGAATACCACCTGCACATAACTCTCCTAGAGATGCGACCAGTGCTTTTACCGCTGCAAGCCCTCAACGACTTTCTTCCCTTGGGAACAATTGCAGTTCACACAGACAACATGTCTGTAGTATGGTATATCAACAAACAGGGCGGAACCAAGTCCTACCCCTTGTGTCGAGAAGCTCTCAGACTTTGGCAATGGGCGATCTCCTCTCATCGGTTTCTGGTAGCAACGCATATCCCTGGGAAAACCAACACTTTAGCGGACAGATTGAGCAGAGCTATTCTCATGCCTCACGAGTGGTCTCTCAAACAATCTATAGTGGAGGAGATTTTTCTAGAATGGGGCCGCCCATGTTGCGATCTTTTGCTACTCCCCAAAACAGCAAATGCCCAGACTTCTTTCTCTCTTCCCACTACCAGGCCATCCCCAGAGACGCTCTTACCCAGGATTGGCCCCAGGGACTTCTTTATGCCTTTCCTCCCTTTCCTGATTCCTCAAGTACTCCAGAAAGCCACCGCTTTGAGAGCCAAAATGATTCTCATTGCCCCTATTGGCCTCGACAAATTTGGTTTCCGTTCCTCCATCGTCACCTATTGGTGCAGCCGTGGCATCTGGACCCAGTGCCAGACCTTCTGATCCACCAATTGGGTCACCTGCATCAGTCTATTCCTTCTCTCAACCTCACAGCTTGGTTGCTCCACTTCCTTCCTTAGCCAGGCTTCCTATGATCTCTAACCCGGTTAGGGATATCATAGTGGCTTCCCTTAAATCCTCTACTAGAAGGATTTATACCAGCAAGTGGAAACGCTTCTCTTGTTGGGCAAAATCAAAAAATATAGATCCCTTTACTGCCCCTGTTCATGCAGTTTTGGATTTCTTAGCGGAAATCTTTCACTGGGCTCTTCATCTTCCACGATCAAAGTTCAGTTGGCTGCTATCTCGAACTTTCATGTCGGGTTTGCAGATCACAACATTATGTCCCACAGGCTTTGTAGAGCTTTTCTAAAAGGAATTTTTCTCCTTAAACCTCCTGTCAGGAGTCCTCCTCCTCAATGGGACCTAAATCTAGTGCTGACATCCTTAATTCTTCCTCCCTTCGAGCCAGCTGTTTCATGTTCCCTGAAGTTTCTTTCATGGAAAACACTCTTTCTTGTTGCTATTACCTCAGCCAGGAGAGTGTCAGAACTTCATGCTCTCTCTGTTCGTCCCCCTTACTTGGTCTTCCACAAGGACAGGGTATCCTTGAGAACTAATCCATCCTTTTTGCCTAAGGTGGCCTCGAAAGCTAATTTGAACCAATCTATTGATCTCCCTGTATTTTTCCCTAATTACTCCAACAGATCAGAACAAAAATTACATTATCTTGATGTTCACCGCCAACTCAGATATTATTTGGACAGAACAAAACAATTCAGGAAATCCGATCAGCTCTTTCTTTCTTATGCTGAAAATAAGAAAGGCCTTCCTGTCTCCAAAGTGACCTTATCTAGATGGCTTTCTTCCACCATCTCCGAAATCTATCAGCTCAGGGGCAAACAGCTGTGCTCAAAACCAAAAGCGCATTCCACCAGAAGTTTAGCCACTTCCACAGCTTTTCAGGCTAGATACCCTTAGACACTATTTGTGCAGCAGCCACTTGGGCCACTCCTCATACCTTTGTTTCTCATTACAAATTGGATTTGGCCTCCAGGGATAGAGCCAGTTTTGGCTCTACAGTTCTCAAGAGTCTGTTCC
The DNA here is from genome assembly GCF_019279795.1 of Protopterus annectens. Lineage (NCBI taxonomy): Eukaryota > Metazoa > Chordata > Ceratodontiformes > Protopteridae > Protopterus > Protopterus annectens. The sequence continues at coordinate 122,599,854 of NC_056732.1, forward strand.
ATTGAGCCACCCAGGATAGAGGTGCTAGGGACGCGGTCCCATCAAGCAAGAATGAAGGCGAGATTGACAACTTAACATTGAGAAGTTATGTACCTTCCATTACATTCCATGTTAGTTGTCTTCTCTCGCCTTCTTTCTTGCGACCCTCCCTCCTGCCCCCTGGCCTGGACAGACCTTTTTCTCCCTATCTGGAAGATTGCTTCTTAAGACCAGCTAGTTCTGGTCATTTTTATAGTCCATCCTTTAGGCCTTTTGCCTTTCTTTCCTTCTGGGAAGGTTTTTATGCTAGGTGTTATTGCCTATAGGTACCAAACGAGATCTGGGTACTAACCGCCTTGCATCATGGGATATGGGGCTGCCTCGAGCTGGTAAAAGTGACTCTCGAGCTTAGCAAGTGCCGAGTCGGAGCCGAGGATCGGCTCCGAACCCATCAAGCAAGAAAGAAGGCGAGAGAAGACAGCTAACATGGAACGTTATGGAAGGTACATAACTTCTCATTTCCTTCACTATACTCTAAGTCTTTGTGGTGTATTTGTTTTTAGATAAAGGTAAAGTTTATGTTGCTGAAAGTGCATTTTCATATATTGCTGTTTATTTATATATATATATATATATATATATATATATATATATATATATATATATATTTAGTTATTTATTTTTTGCTCCCCATTTGGGGGGCACCTGACATCTGGAGCAAGAAAAACTGAATAAAATGGCGTCAGTTGCATGTTTTATACCCCTGACGTCATGGAAGAGGAAACCGCAACCGACGCAGGAATCAAGACTTTGATATTTGGGCCGACTGAGGGCAACCTGCCAGCAGATTACCCAAATATAATGACTACAACAGTGAATACACTCGAACATCTACATTTATGGTAAGTGGTACACAACTGTACTCTTTTGGGTCTGGCATAGCTACATTTTTGATGACCCCTCCAGCTGATGGAGCTGATAGACCTCTTCTCATGCCGTGGATGGATGGAGACAGATACTGTGGAGCATGTCCCTAAGCAACTGGATAGATTTTTAGCCCTCCCAAAGGACAAAACACACTGGAGCAAGGGAGTCTCAGTAGATGCTGTGGTCATGGCACAGCCACTAAAAGTGAGCTTGCAGAGCAGTGCTCATCTATCCATCCTCCTAACGGTAAGTCTAGGGCTTTGGACAGATTTGGAAAACACTTGTATGCCCCAGCAACCTTTGCCCTGTGGTCACTAAATTATTTGGCACACTTTACAAGGCTGCAAAGAGATTTGACAAAAAAAGTTGTCCAAATCTCTTTCTGGGTCCATGTCTGTAGAGGACAAGTATAAGATTTCTTCACAACAGGACAACCTTCAGTCAACATGTAATGTGTCCATGAAACAGAGGGTCCTTTGAAGGCTGGCGGGTTTGGACATAACCATCATGAGACATCCATGGATGAAATTGTGCAGTTTTGCAGAGCTTTTCAAGTCTTCATTCATCAGTGCTCCTTTTGATGGATTGTCTGTGTTTGACCCAAAGGTGAAGAAAACACTCTCCAGAGGTGAGTAAGATGGAAAGACCTTGCCTGCCATAGGGATCTATTTTTCTACTCTTCAGGGACAATTTTCAGAGAATCAGCAAGGAGATAGAAAAATGTGGTTTTGTAAGTCTCAATGTCCTTTCATAACTCACAAGAAGATGGTCCCCCAGGGGGAACTCTAATGGAAGACACCACCCTCACAGCAGAGGTGGTCTGCAGAACCACAATTTCAGGGATTCTTTCTCTGGTAAATGCCTTCAGCACTCCTGAAAGGTTGCCTGGCTGTTTTATTCCAGGTTAGTCGGGTGGTGCTTGTCTCTGCACCTACAAGCCTGGGCATCCATCACAGCAGATACTTGGGTGCAGAGGGTCATATCCCAAGGTTATTTCATACCATTTCTCCAAACTCTCCCTTAAAAATGAGGAAAATCCCCCGATGTTCTACCCAATCGGAGGGAGGCAGCAGCCCTGGAAATAAGAATGTTGCTAGAAGAGGGTCATCCAAGAAGTCCCCCCCCCCAGACCAGATACGATATGGAATTTATTCAAGATTCTTTTAATCCCAGAAAAAGGGCAGGTGACTTGAGACCCATTCTGGATCTCAGCAAATTAAACCAGTACAGAAATATTCAAAGATCCAGATGGTCACAGTTCAGTCCATTTTGCCCCTGTTGTGAAAGGACAATGGGATGTGCTCAGTAGATCTTCAGGATGTGTAGTATCACATCAAAATGATGAGGCACTCCCAAAAACATCTGTGCTTCTGGCAGGGAGACCATCATTACCAGTTCACTGCACTGCCCTTTGGCCTCACCACAGCCCTCATGGTGTTCACAAATGCATGACCATGGTAGCAGTTCACCTAAGACTGCTAGGATTCAGGGTGTTTCCTTATCTGGATTACTAGCTGCTGACTGTTCCGACCATGCATCTACTTTTACATCCAAGGGACTACTTGTTCCAGTTATGTCACCATCTGGCATTACAGTCGGCTACAACAAGTTACAATTCACTCCTAAACAGAACCTGGAGTTCATAGGTACTCGTCTAGACAAGGTCAATCAGATGACGTCTTTTCCTCCTGTAAGAGTACAAATCCTTAGATCCCAGGTAAAGGAAGTGATTTTGCATTCCTCTCCTCCAGCATGGCTAGTCTTTCCTGCCTTAAGGTCAATGGCAGCAGTGGTATTTCCATTGGCCAGATTTTATATGCAAATTCTACAGTGGACTCTGTTCAGTGTTGTATTCTTCAGCAGCCCTTGTACACTCCAGTCAGAATTACACAAGTTAGAAAGAAACACCTTTGGTGGATCCGTTCAAATCAAGTTTCTCAAGGCCATCCATTTGTTTTACCTCTACTGGTAGCCACAGAAGCCTCCCATCTGGGGGGGGGGGGTCATTTCTTGGGAAGGACAGTCCAAGGTACGTGGTCCCCTGTTGCATGTCCCGGAGATGAGAGCCAGCCTTTTAGTGTTGTAGGCCTTTCTGGGATGACTACAGTCCAGTCGGACAGTATGTCTATGGTTGGTACATCAATAAATAGGAAAGAATCAGATCTTATTCTATTTGTCAAGAAGCAATGAGAGTATGGCAGTGGGTGATCTTTTCCAGTTGCTTTCTCATTTGCAGCGCATATACCGGGGAAGGGCCAATGTGCTTGCAGACAAATTAAGCAGGTCCAGTCTAAAGCCTCACAAGTGGTCTCTCAATTTCAAAGTGATGGAGAGAATTTTCCATCATTGGGGGCAGCCATATTGCAATCTTTTTGCTTCCCCCTCCACAAGTGCAGCAGGTTCTTAGTCCTGATCCCCACTCTGGGGGAGTCAGTTAGAAAGATGCTGTACTTCACAGTTGGCCCTCCAATCTCCTCTATGCTTATCCCCCATTACTTCTACTCCCCAAATTTCTACAGAAAGCTTACCATTTGAAAAGCAGTTGTCCTCATTGCACCTTTTGGCCCTGTCAGATCTTGTTTTCCCTTTCTGTAGCATTGTAGTCTGTATCTGCCTTGGATATTGGATTTCAGTCCAGACCTCCTGTCTCATCTAACAGGGGTGAGTCATCAAGACATAAAAGGCCTCAAATTAACGGCATGGTTTTTCCAGTTCCTGTGATAGCTAGACAGCCCAGGCTGGTATATTTTCTTGTCCTCTCAAAAGGCTTCTACTAGGAAGAATTGCAGAAGTAAATGGAAGAGGTTTTCTGTTTGGGACCTTCAGAAAGATTTGGATCCTTTTTCTGCCCCAGTCTCCACAGTCCTAGATTTTTTAGCATCCCTCTTCAGAGACAGGGCTAGTTTCTTTACTGTCAAAGTGCGGCTGACTGCCATTTCAAATTTTCATTCCTGCGAAAGTCATGCTTCTTTGGCTTCTTCTAAGTTGTGCAAAACCTTTAAGAAAGGCATCTTTTTACTTTAAGTCTTCAGTCAAGGACCCTGCTCCTTCATGGGACTTAACTATCTCACTTCAAAGTCTGATTCAAAGTACATTTGAACCTTCCACAGTCGGTCCTTAAATTTTTGTCCTGAAAGACCTTTTTCCTAGCTGCTATTACATCAGCTAGACAAGTGTCTGAACTCCAGGCCCTTTCTTTGAAGTCTCCATACTTGATCTTTCATAAGGATAAGGTGTCTTTATGTACTAACCCATACTTTTCACCTAAGATGGCTTCCAAGTCAGACATTAATCAGATCATTATCCTCGCGGTTTTCTTCCCAAAATTTTCGAGTAAAGGTGAGTACATACTGCTGCTTTTGGATGTACACAAGCAACTTCGTTTTTATCTTCATTGAACCAAATGTTTTGGAAAATCTGATCAATTGTTTGTATTCTTTTCTCACAACTGAATGAGCATAGCAGCTTTCAGAGTGGCTTCAGCCAAGTAGTCGACTGATTGCAGGTGTTTTATTGCAGGTGTTTTGTCTATAAACAGAAAGGTTCGTCTTGTCTAGGCCATCAAGAGCACATTCAGCAAGGTCTATTGTGACCTTCAGCCTTTTGGTCAAGAGCTTCGATAGATGACATTTGTGCAGCTGCCAGTTGGCCCAGTCCTTATACCTTAATTGCTCATTACAAATTGGATTTGACTTCTAGGAACAGAGCTGCTTTTGTCTCCGCAGTACTCCAAAATATCTTTTCATGAGGACCACCCAAGGTTCATCTAGCCGGGAACTCTGTCCCATCAGTTGAGGAACAAATGAAAATGACAACATCTGATACAAAAGCTATGTACTCACCATAATGATGCATCTGTGTTGTCCATTTTCATTCCTCAACTTCCCTCCCTCCTAACCCCCTTTCCTTCCTTCCTGGAGAACACCTAAGGGATTTTTTTGGGAACCTATCGTTCCTTGTTTGAGCTCCAGTTTTATCTCTGCTGATTTTTCTTTATTGATTCTGTATAGCGTAAACCATTATTGCTGGGGTTTGCAAACTCGATCTGAGGTGTATTAGGTTAGTGGGGCATTATGGGTAAGGCAGGAGCTCAAGAGTTGGACACATGAATCTAGTAAAAGAGGACAAGCTGGATCCAAGGTTGGATCTGATAACCATCAGTTGAGGAAGAATGTAAATGGACAGTGCAAGAAGCTTTGATGATGTCCTTCTGTTTATATGCTGCAGTATTCATCACATATGGGCATACCTCTCAACCGTACCAAAGTCCTTGGTAAGTAACGGTTTTGAGGGTAAAATATTGGGGTGCCACAAATTCCCAAGTGGCTCCTTTAATTTCCCAGGTTTTTTTTTAAAGTTGTTTTTACTCTTGACATCATCACGTGCATGGCGTGTGCGATGATGTCAGCTCCATTCATTAATTTACTTGCAGACCGCTTCCCCAGCTCCGCTCCAGGTAAAAATGAGAGAAACTTTCTACTTTACTTTTCAATTACACGTGCAATGCAAGTCAGTATATTTTTACACTTAACGAATGGCATCACAGTAGCTTCACTGTGTAACTTTTATTTTATGGCAGCTTTCAATGAACGGCATGCAGCCTAGCATCGCAGCTTCACTATGTAACATTTATTTTACTTAAGGGCAGCATTCAGGGGGTGTGTGAGCATTCAGCCTGTGCTATTTACTTAACGGCATGGGCCCAGCACAGCTTCACTGTTACTTTTATTTTATTGGCAGGGCAGCTTTTATTTTATTTAAAACAGCAGCTTTGTGTGTGAGAGTGAGCTTTAAGACTGTTATTTACAGACCAGCAGCTGTGTGTGTAAGTCAGTATATTTTTACATTTAATGGCATCACAGCTTCACTGTGTAACTTACTTTTAGTTTACTTAATGTCACAGCTTCATTGTTACTTTTATTTTATTGGCAGCTTTTATTTTTCTTAACGGCAGCTGTGTGTGTGAGAGCGACCTTTTTTAGTGTTGTTTACATAAAGGCAGCTGTGTGTGTGTGTGTGTGTGTGTGTGTGTGTGTGTGTGTGTGTGTGTGTGTGTGTGTGTGTAAGTCGGTATACTTTTACACTTAATGGCATCATTCATGGAATCTCAGCTTCACTGTGTAAGTGTGTAACTTTTATTTTACTTAACTGCAGCTTTCAACAAAAGGCATTCAGGCATCACAGCTTCACTGTGTAATGTTTATTTTATTTATGGGCAACACTCACGGGGTGTGTGAGCTTTCAACCTGTGTTATTTAATTAACGGCACTGGCCCAGCACAGCTTCACTGTTACTTTTATTTTATTGGCAGGGCAGCATTTTGTTTTACAGTGAAAAAAAATCAAGAGGCAGCACCATATAAAGCAGAGGAGACTTTATTCACATAAAACACATCCAGATATGAATTAGTAAGCACTTTCCCATTCCTGAGAATGCTTCTTCAGACTTTATAATTTTAACAGCAAAAAGATTGTTTAAATACATCCTAGTATTGCACTAATTCGCTATTCAGCCAATCACATCAGTCTATAATTTTGAAAGACTAGTCCCTAATGCATATATTGCTTCCTCGTATTAAAACCTTTTATCTTAACAACTTTCTTACCGATTTATATATATATATATATATATATATATATATATATATATATATATATATATATATATATATATAAAAGAAGGTATGTAAAGTCCAACAATTCAAAATATCTCTATTATAATAATAATTAAAATTAGTTAAAATTGATATGTCAGATGTTGCAGTTAACTGTTTATGAGAAAGTCAGTGTTTTGAAAATGTCACTAGATGGCAGTATAACTCCATACTCAAATCACTTAGTATATAAAAGTATAAAGCTTATAAAAACAGTGTCAGATAAATCATTGTCTGTTTAGTCAACAATGTAAAAGATTACATCTATCTAAGAACATCCCAACAATACCTACCAAATAATGTTTAAGGGAGAAGTATATATATTAAAACCCCAGTGTAGTGTAACTGTTTGTATACACTTTTCATATATGTGTATAAGACTAGGTTATATCTAGTGCAAGATATTGACTAAACCTACCAATATGTACAAGGCAAAAAGTGGTTTAAATACATCATGTTATCTGGAAGTTGAGCTTAAAGTGAATTACTTTCTTGTATACCATATGAAAATGAATTTTCTGCTATATGCTCAATGGGTGAATGGTCTATCTGCTAGGAAAGTTTTCAAAGAAATGTTCTCATTTAATCCATGTCCTTTATCTGCTTGTAGCTTCAAAATCCATTTATTTTCTTCTTTTTCTATGTGATTCCTAATGTTCCCTAGTCTGATGTTCTTCGTTATCAACTCTATAGCTAGGAAAGCAAACTTCTGGGTCAAATCATTGTTTATGGTGTGCCTAGCTAACGCATTACGATCGTCTTCTCTGTGAATGGCATATACATTTTCCCTGATTCTTTCTCGTAGAGTCCTATTCATCTTTCCTGTTTAAAATTAAGTACATTTCTGACATTGGACCAAATATATTGGATCACGTGATTTACACGCAGCATAGTGTTGGAATGTAATAGACATTACCTGTGTCAGGATGTTTAAAGACATTCCCATTTGCCATGTATGAACATTGATTACAATTTCTACGTGCGAATGTGCCTTTCTTTACTGATTGTACCCTATGTGTCTTGTTCTTGTCATAACATAACATCCTTTTTAAAGACTTAGTATTCTTGTAAGGGTATCTGGGTTGAGCCCCTACTATTCCTAAAATTGTTTCATCTACTGTCAGTATTTTCCATTGTTTTCTCACTATCTCCCTTATTCTATTGTTATTGCTAGTATATGGGATAGTGAGTCTGTTGGTATGTGACTCATTGCAGCTGTAGGAAAAGCACCCTTTTACATCATAACAGTATGCATCCTCCACACATATATCAAAATATAGTGAAGAGTCAGACATTAAGAGCTTCTAGACTGACAATCGAGGATTCAGCCTTCGGAGATACTGTAATTACCCTGAGAGATGTGTTTAAGGCAAGAGGGTATAAGA